>NW_016157192.1:182996-248270 GCF_001687245.7 Rhagoletis zephyria
GACACCTTAGATACACTTAAATTTGCTAATACTTTTACAAAAATCGCCGTTGTTTAACATTTTCGCTATTAATTCTTTTTATAAATCATATATTTTGCAATTAAACACAATAAAACCACGTTTCCTGTCGAAAAATCGATTACTGATAAAAGTTACTATTTGACAGTTTATTTCATCCTCCCATTCGGATTTGTTTACTTTTACTTTAGAAATTTCATCATCGCCGGGAATGCGGCGTATTATATCATTCTTCTTACCATAAAGTATTAAGTGTTGGACAAATTTTGCTCTTAAAATTAAGAAAATTATGTCAAGCAAAAATAAAGCTACTCAAAAACGCGAATATGTGGTAGATTTCAGACCTTGAGTGGTAGATATGGTAGATGCTCAAAAAAGTGGCAGATCTACCACAATGTGGTAGAACTCCGATCACTGGTCAGAGCAGCCAGCCACGCAACAAGCCACAGCAACACAAGTCATAGCAACACGCGTCAACATCTTCGCTGCCATGACAACACAACATCACACAGCAACATGGAGCTGCGCGACCACGCAACATCAAGCACACAGCCTATTAAAGATACAACCAGTGTTGCCACATATCGCCTTTTCCTACCAATTACCAAAACTGGTAGGTTTTTTTCCATTTGGTAGGTTGGTAGGCTTGATTGGATTCTGGTAGGTTTCGGGACAATGAGTAATAGTTATTTACGAAAAATATAAAATATGGAGAGACATTTTAGCATCGTTTCATACACGGCGGCCGCAAACATGTAAATATACCTGATTCCTAAGTACTAATGTATACCCTTATTATTGCCAATATACAATACGAACATTCATATATCGTCACCTAAGGGTGCATATGTGCCATTGTCCATTTTTTGAAACTCTTCAGGAGAGACGAAAAATCGATGTAGTTTCGTATTACCCACCATTTTGTATCAAAATCTAAACTTTGAAAAAAAATGGATTTGGCACCTTTTCACCTTTATGTAGCTATACAATTTATGCCGTACTTGAACCAAGATTCCAGAAAAGTCTGCCAATGCGAAGTCATAGAGTCTTTTAAAACGGCATCAAGGCTTGTGAACTCTTGAACCACCTGGGAGCCCACAATAGCGTTAGTTTGTGTAGGTTTCAGGGACATGAAGGGTTTGAAGGCAACGAAAGGACTGACTGTCTCGCAAAGCGTGCAGCATGATCCCGAGCCTTTATGTGGTACATCCAAATGATACACTGCAGACCTACTTAGCTGGGAATAATCTCAAATTGCCGTCCACTGGCTTAAGTCAAAGGGAATAAGACAATCAAAGCGATTCATAACTCTTTCCAGGAGGAACTCCGAAAGATACCTTGAACTTAGAACTCTTATACTAGGTTCACATATAAGTAGATCATCCTCATTTTCGAGCTTAACACCCTAATCTGTAATTATAACAAGAGATTAGCCATATAAAATTCGTCCCTTGTTAATCTGTAATTATAAAATAATCTCAGATTTAAACGATAACTTTTCGGTATCCATCCTAGTTTTATCGATTCTTTTGCGAAAGAGAGGAGAAATGCCAAATGTAAAAGTAAAAAAAAAATGTACGCTAGCAAGTAAAAGAGGTTTGTAAAGGTATTTTTAATAAAATGTTAAGTTAAAATATATTTATATTGCTTATTATAGCAGAAAAACGTGATCACGGTGGCACAGAGAAGAAACATAAAGTTTCCTTGAGATGTGAGAATAACAAGCACAACAAATTTGACGGCTAATAATCTGAGATTTGCCTGTGTAAACGGGGTGATTAAAAAACGAGCTTTGATTGAGATAATATTGATATGTGAACCCAGTTTTACTGGCAACCTGACAGCACACTGCAAGTTATCGTACCGTTTGAATTAAATTGGTCTTTCTGTAGAGACCTACAGTCCGTTTGTGGGCTGGTGAAGGAAACCCCAGAGTAGATATGTTCTATGTTGGAGTGATTACAACTAGAATTTACCACACTATATCTTCTTAGGTCGCAGCGCGGTTATCTCCGACGTAATAATAATAATATCGTCACTAGACACGAATAAAGACGCTCGGGTGTTTTGACGACGAAAAGGGACGCGTGAAAAGAATTTGCGAAAAAATACGCGAAAACATGGATTCAACATCATTCCGGAAAAACTCTTTGGGGAATTCGTATACCGTTACACTCGCAAACATAGTTGACCGCGAACATAAATTTATGCGTCTTTCTTCGTCGTCAAAGAGGTTAGTAAACCCGGCTTTCTTTGCCGTCACCTATGTTAAGAGTCTTTCTTCGCCCAAATTATTTTACACGTCTTTTTCGCTGTCAACATTTGAGCTCGTGTCTTTATTCGTATCTAGTGACGATATGTATGTATGTATGTGTAAAGAGACATACATTTGGATAAGTCTGTACAGTAAAATGAATCGTTATACGTTAATTTGTTTTTATTTTACTTGCTGTGTTTTAGTTTTACTAAATGTTATGATAGCTATGTTTTTAATCAATTTGACATTGAAAAAAAAATTAAAACTCAACAAAATTTTTGGTAAGTTTTGGTTGGTTATGGTAGGAAAAAAATTAGTCTGTGGCAACGCTGGATACAACACAGCCGCTCAACAGTCAGTCAGCACGGAGCTGTGGTCGCGACGACAACTACGACTGAACGGGGATTGCTTGTGCATAGATAAATATCAACACAAGACATCCCCACTCAGAATTAGAGAGCCGCAAGCCCACGACAGTTTACCGTTAAGCCGCGCACGGGCGACACCCACTCGCCCGCCGTCAGCACAACGTCATCAGAGCGTTATAGCGATTCTACAATAGCGCAGTGGCAGTGGCAGCGGCAGTTTTTCGACCTGTTACTGGGTGTTAAAAACTGTCACTGCCACTGCCACTGCGCTATTGTAGAATTGCTATTACTCACCGACGTTGTTAGTCTCACCGACATTGGCAAGAGCGCCACATAACGACGCGACCGGAGCGCTACTCTCCGTCATCGCTAGAGCGATACTCATCGGCGCGCTCAGAGTGCCACTTGCCGACGACGTCAGAGCACCACTCTCCGGCGTCCCCAGAACGCCACTTACCGACGAACCCCGAGCACCACTTACCGGCGTTACCAGCGCGCGACTCATTGGCGTACCACCAGTACTAAAGCTACGCCACTACGGCATAACGGGCCGGTAACGGGACACGGAGCCATTACCCATCAACTGGAAGCGACATTACTGAAATTTACAATTGTGATTTTTTTGCTACATGTTCTTTATAGAAAATAAGAAATTAAGTTAGCGGAGCCCCGAAATCTACAAATTTATTGTAACGAACCCTGGACACTNTACTCACCGACGTTGTTAGACTCACCGACATTGGCAAGAGCGCCACATAACGACGCGACCGGAGCGCTACTCGCTAGAGCGATACTCATCGGCGCGCTCAGAGTGCCACTTGCCAACGACGTCAGAGCACCACTCTCCGGCGTCCCCAGAACGCCGCTTACCGACGAACCCCGAGCACCACTTACCGGCGTTACCAGCGCGCGACTCATTGGCGTTAGCAAAGCCCTGCCCACCAGTACTAAAGCTACGCCACTACGGCATAACGGGCCGGTAACGGGACACGGAGCCATTACACATCAACTGGAAGCGACATTACTGAAATTTACAATTGTGATTTTTTTGTTACATGTTCTTTATAGAAAATAAGAAATTAAGTCAATAAAGTACGATTTAGCGGAGCCCCGAAATCTACAAATTTATTGTAACGAACCCTGGACACTGCGAGTATACCCCAGCGATATAGAAGAATCGGCGGGGCTACAAAACGCTTCGTTACAATTCGCGCCCGAGTAGGGACCCTTGGCAAATCGTACAAACAACGCGAATAAAATGGGGGAGCCAGTCAACACAACGTGGCTGGACAATATAACAAAGGAGCAACTAGTGTCCATTGCACAAGAATTGGGGATCGAGCATGCGAGTACCGCCTGAGAAATACGCAAGAGGATAACGGCTCTGGCAGCCAAGGTGCACAACGACCCGGAGATCCACGCTAAATTCGTGTCGATGGAAATCACGAATAAATACAGTGATGCCACCTCCAGGACAAACGAGAGGGGAGTATAAACATTTTTATGGAAAACTCGACACAAAACCGACTGGCGGTACCATCACACCAGCATCAGCCACTAACGCACCAGCAACCGCCGCCAACAACCGTCCGGCCGAACGCATGGACGACAAAGTCTAAAATCAGGCACCGACCCACACGTTTGCACCTATCATCGACCAGGTAAGAAAGTGGTCAGTAAAATACCACGGTGGACGAGACCCGCTAGCTTTAGTGGAGCGAGTGGAGGAGATAGCCGGGGTGTATGCCTCATGCCAAAAACCATTCCCGAGATTCTTTGCCGCACCGCTCTTAACTGGTACCGCAATAACAACGAACACTGGAGAAACTGGACGATCTTCTTGCGCGACTTCTTACGTTTCCTTCTGCCGGCCCGGTATTTCGAACGCCTCGGGGCGACATACTGCAGAGAAGGCAACTCCCGCGGGAGAAGTATAAAGAATACGTGATTTCGGTACAAAACCTGATGCGGCATGCCGGGTACAGCAGCGAGCAGCGCTTGGAAATAATTTCCCACAACAGCCACCCCGACTACTTATTATATATCCGGCGTCGGGATTTCACCACGCTAGCGGAACTACTCACGCTCACGTAACCAGAGTGCTACTCTCCGGCATCGCTAGAGTGATACTCATCGGCACGAGTAGAGCCCCACTTGCCAACGACGTTAGAGAACCACTCTCCGGCGTCACCAGAACGCCACTTACCGACGAACCCAGAGCACCGCTTACCGACGTTAGCAGCGCGCCACTCATTGGCGTTAGCAGTGCGCTGCCCCCAGTACTAAAGCTGCGCTACTATGGCATAACGGGCCGGTAACGGGACACGGAGCCGTTACCCAACCACTGGAAGCGACATTACTGAAATTTACCATTGTGATTTTTTTTGTTACCTGTTCTTTATTCAAAATAAGATATTTAGTCAATAAAGTACGATTTACCGGAGCCCCGAAACCTACAAATTTATTGCAACGAATCCTGGTCACGGCGAGTATACCCCAGTGATATAAAATAAGCGGCGGGGTAACAAAATTATATTATTTTGTTACTTTCTTAATTTATACTAAAGTTGACAATTTGTTTGAATGTATTGAAAATGAAGTCCAATTTCAATATTTTCTTATAGTGAAAATTATTTTCAAGTCACATAAAAGAAAATAACGAGAAAAATAAAATTCCAAGCAAATCAGGCATGAAGCGTAAGCGATTATTACCAGATGCAGTTCCAACAAAATTCATACCGTGTTCCGAACACAACTTTGAGTGAATAAAGGTGCACTGACTTTGGAAAATGGTCCCATCGACTAGGGGGTAAAACAAGTATGACTTAGCTTAAAGGTAGAACTCTCTTATATCTCTCAAATATACCACTCCATAGCTATTATGAAATATACAAAAATACAAAAATAAATGAAATACACAAAATTATATCTCGACGCTCGAGCAAATACACGAAATTTGTTTGTATTTGTTTAGCCTCTTATTCCCATTTGAAAGAGGATAATGCATGATTTAATGCAAATAAAGACGGATTATGCAGATAAGCGAGCCCGTTTGTCAACCGTATAAAATATATGCACATATATACACATATGCATACATACATATGTATATGTACAAATATTTAGAATGACGAAATGAATTGGTTCAGCCGTGTCTGTTTGTAAACACGCTAAATCGAGGAAAATTTAGATATTTTAACGAAAGTCGGTGCCGAAGTTGCCTTTGTACACTTAGAAAAAGGTTACCAAGATTTGGTTATAGTGACCAAGTGGCATAGTTGGATATGGCGAAATAAATATCTAGTTCATGAAAGCCTGCAATTTACTTGAGACTTCTAGTTGGGACAAATGTATATTTGTTAATAATTACAAAATGCCTACCTTGAGTGGACAATATTGTTAGTTGAAGAAAATAATTGTTGAGCAAATATAAACAATGCTTGGGTTGATACAAGTTTCAATTAATTTTGTGAACTTGCTGTAGACGTGAATCAGCTAACCGTTTATTATTGGAAAAAAAGTTTCAGTTTGACACAAATAAAAATTTACTCGATGGTTGTTTTGTTTACTTTCTTTTTTTATTTGCATATATGAAGCATAAAAAATACATAAATGTAAGGTGGTATCCTTGTACCGAGTGAGTAGCAACCCGGCACGAACGAATAGGCAAGTAGTCAGTAGCGGTCAAGCAGTGAGCAGCAGCAGTCGTTTTGATAATTTTCAAATTATATATCATGTTTTGTATTTTTGCCTTCAAGATTTAAAACTGTCACACTTAAATAATTAATAAATTAGACTCGTTAATGTTCACAAAAGTTAGAAATTAGAGGTTTGAAATTAGGGATTGAGAATAGAAAATGGGTTAAAAATGGACAATGCATTGGGATTTACGTATTAAAACATATGACTAGGGCAAACGGAAAATATATTTTTTATTCACTCGCTGTATAATTTTAGTAATGTACTCTTGAAGTGCGATGTGACCCTGATGCTCCTGAGTTGAGCAGGTAGCTTGTTCCAAAGGCGAACCGAGAAAACGAAAAATTGACGCTCAGATATCATAGAGTTGTAATTTGTGTGAGCTGATGTGATCGTGACGATCGAGTAGTTTGAAGGCGGCTTTTAAGGAGTGGGTGTTCTTCTGTGACCATGATTTTATGAAGCAGCAGACACTTAAGTTTCAACAGATTATCGAACGATATAGAGGATATTTTCAGAGCCCACGGAGAAATGTGGTCGTGACGTCTTTTGCCATATATATATCGCGCTATGTTATTGTATACAGGGTGTCCCAGAAGTAACGTGCCAAACTTTCGGGGAAGGTAGGAGGGGGGTGAGCTCCCTGATAAACAAAAAATTTTCAGGTAAAACTGTCACCGTTNAGTTTTAAAATTAACTTACCTTCATATATTTCTCTATGGGTCCGGGCGAATACTTCACGACCCGGATGTCGACGATTGGGGTATCGCTCTGCATAGAGTCTTTGAGCAGCTCTGGCATTACAGCAAGCTTCACCGTAAATTAGGTGAATATCCGCATATTCATGCGACGTATACTGCGTGTTCTCTGTCATAGTACTAATAACACAATGTTCGAAGGGTCCAATTTCACAAAATCCACTTTCACTTATTCCGGTAAGTAACACAAAATAATGTCAGGAGCAGGTAATAATGTACCTTTGTACTATTTAGCATGTCATTTGACGGTAACAAGAGCAAATTCAATTTAAATCTATTAAATACATTCTAGCGTGTCACAGTCCTTTACCCACAAAAGCGGCTATAAATTCTTTTTCCCTTCAAAACAGTAAGTGTGGCACCTTTCTGAAATCTTTATTAAATGAGCAATTTTTGATGTAATGTAAAGTTATAGCTCATTACATTTTTTTTGACCCGAGATAGTCAAAGTTGGGGAAGAAAATATCAAAAAGTTAAAAATCCAGAAATAGTCCTAATTTTATGATGGTTCCTTAATTTATTTTAACTACATTGCATTTGAGTATGGAGAGGCAACTATCTGGAAGTATTTTACATAAAAAATTTACTAAGTATTGCCCGGTTTGTAGTTGCAGTTAAAGAAAACACATGAAAAGGCACGATTTTTTTTAAATTCGAAAAAATGTAAATATTTCAAAAACGGTGACACTTTTACCTGAAAATTTTTTGTTTATCAGGGAGCTCACCCCCCCACCTACCATCCCCTAAAGTTTGGCACGTTACTTCTGGGACACCCTGTATTATATTCAGTTTCTTATTACACGTGCTATCACAGTTTGCATATAGTTCGTAACCATACAGTAGTGTTGGCAGCAAGTAGGATTTGGCTAAAAGCAATCTAGTTTTAACTGGTGTGAAGTATTGCGTAGTCCATAGTGATCTGAGCATACCATACACTTTGCCTATTGTACAGTAGATGTGATTATTCCACGTCAACGTTCTATTAAANTTAGTGCTCTGAGCATACCATACACTTTACCTATTGCACAGTAGATGTGATTATTCCACGTCAACGTTCTATTAAATATTACACCTAGGTTATTGGCTGAATCAACGAAGGGTATCACTGTTCAATACCACATTATCGTAATTACAGAGATTTAAGTATTTTTTGTAAATGGCTATGCACTGCGATTTTTTAGGATTTAAAACTAGGCCATTGTTGCTGGCCCATTCATTAACACGGGTTAAGTCGGAGTTTAAATCATGAATACACAAATTTATTGACACTACAGGACAGCTCACATATAGTTGCACATCATCAGCATAAACATGAATGTTGCAGTGCTTCAGCACTTTAGGCAGATCATCAACGTATAATACAAATAATAATGGACCGAGTATGGATCCTTGGGGAACCCCTTTGGACACGGTTAAATAATTGGATTCCTCGTTACACACACTTACTGCTTGAGTCCGTCCGAGAAGATAAGAGTAGACCAGGCTCACCGCTGAAGACGAAAAATGGAATATATTTCTTAATTTTAAGCATAGCAGTTGGTGATCGACCGTATCGAATGCTTTGGAGTGGTCAAGAAGAGTTAGAAGAGTTACGTAATTATTGTCCATATTAACTCTAATATCATCTGAAACAGTTAAAAGCGCAGTGACACAACTTTTATTCGACCTGAAGCCAGATTGGTATGCACTCACAAGCGAGTTTTTGGAAATAAACGAGTTTATCTGTTGGTGCATAATTCGTTCGAGAACTTTGGAGAGAAAGGGCAAAATCGCAATGGGTCTATAATCACCATTTGGTTTCCGAATAGGTATTATTTTGGCCCTTTTCCAACAATCGGGAAAAGTTGCAGTCGTTAGTATTGAATTTAGCACGTAGGTGAGATAGGGAAGGATTTTGGGAAGGATACATTTAACAAACTTGGGATTTAGGCCATCAGGTCCAACAGCGTTCGATTTTATGGATAGTATGGACTGGACAACATCACACTCATTAACACAAGCAAAGCTAAAATCTGACAAGGACTTGGTCGGACTAACACTGTAGCTATCGTAGCATGGTTTACCCGTGGAAGCAATGGATTCTATAAACTTTTCATTTAAATCATTGACACTAATATCATCATCAACCGGATGCGTATTTTTATTTATATTTCCCAGCCCGATTTCGCGAATTTTTTTCCACGTTTGCTTAGAACCTATTGCTGCGCTGAATATATGTTCATAGTATTTAGCTTTTTGATACTTAATAGCTTTAGTTACCTCCAGGGACACAAAATAACCGTTATCACATTTTTCAAAAATAAAAAGTCAAGGACAAAATATTGTTGTAGACAGGATTCTTCAAAGTTCTTGAGGTTCTCAGGACATTCTCTATAAGAATCCTTCGTGCCCTTTATTTTCCTAACTTTTTGAGAAAAGTCCAATATAAACGGTTAAAAGTTGACTTTTATTTTTTCAGTCAAATAATAACGGTTAAAATGTGACTTTTTTTATTTTCTCCGGGAAAAATTAAAGGCTTGGCTAAATACCGAAAGAGCCTTCAGTCTAAATAAAGTAAATTTGATACCAATCGATTCGTCTCGACTTCTAGATTTCAAAAATATATAATTTGGCCTCTGCGATTCAACAAGCGACACAAAAACTTGCTGAAGTCTGATTCACTTAGGTATATGTGCAAAGATTAAGCGTACTCGTACAAACTTTTCGTATAACAAAAAGCATTGCTAGAATATGAAATTATCATAGGAATAACTATTTATATACCAATTCAATCGGTGTTGTTGGAATACTCGCACTTTTACTTAGGTACTATTTTCGTGACAAGTCTTTCAGGTGCGAAAACAACTCTTGGTTCCTCCTACAATCTGCACGGTACACTGAAAAAAGGATTAATTTCGACAACTAAAGATATTTAGTTCCCGAATTTTGNTAGCGTTCGATTTTATGGATAGTATGGACTGGACAACATCACACTCATTGACACAAGCAAAGCTAAAATCTGACAAGGACTTGGTCGGACTAACACTGTAGCTATCGTAGCATGGTTTATCCGTGGAAGCAATGGATTCTATAAACTTTTCATTTAAATCATTGACACTAATATCATCATCAACCGGATGCGTATTTTTATTTATATTTCCCAGCCCGATTTCGCGAATTTTTTTCCACGTTTGCTTAGAACCTATTGCTGCGCTGAATATATGTTCATAGTATTTAGCTTTTTGATACTTAATAGCTTTAGTTACCTCGCTTTTCAAAATTTTGTAGCTTCCATAANTCTCAGGACATTCTCTATAAGAATCCTTCGTGCCCTTTATTTTCCTAACTTTTTGAGAAAAGTCCAATATAAACGGTTAAAAGTTGACTTTTATTTTTTCAGTCAAATAATAACGGTTAAAATGTGACTTTTTTTATTTTCTCCGGGAAAAATTAAAGGCTTGGCTAAATACCGAAAGAGCCTTCAGTCTAAATAAAGTAAATTTGATACCAATCGATTCGTCTCGACTTCTAGATTTCAAAAATATATAATTTGGCCTCTGCGATTCAACAAGCGACACAAAAACTTGCTGAAGTCTGATTCACTTAGGTATATGTGCAAAGATTAAGCGTACTCGTACAAACTTTTCGTATAACAAAAAGCATTGCTAGAATATGAAATTATCATAGGAATAACTGTTTATATACCAATTCAATCGGTGTTGTTGGAATACTCGCACTTTTACTTAGGTACTATTTTCGTGACAAGTCTTTCAGGTGCGAAAACAACTCTTGGTTCCTCCTACAATCTGCACGGTACACTGAAAAAAGGATTAATTTCGACAACTAAAGATATTTAGTTCCCGAATTTTGACAATATTTGGGAACTGTGACCAAGGATTGGGAACTATTACCATGGGTTGGTAATTATAACTAAATATATTAAAGCTTCTAATATTCATCTAGGTTGTACCAAATCGTTAATTTAGTTGAAGGGTTTGGTAAATACTAATAAATATTGTTTTGAAGCATATTTCTACAAATTCCATTCAACTTAACGTATGGTTCATAAAAGGATGTCATTAAGCTCTGCTAATACAGATAAGCTTTCTTTCAACACATGATTTAGTCATAGTTACCAAATCTTAATTGAGGCAACCACGATTTGGTTTGAGAGCGGAACATATTCATGCTTGTGAGCAACCCCTAAATAATGCTGAACGCTCTCTGAGCACATGTGTGTTTCACATGCGAAGAGCGCCAGCTGAGCAATGCACACAGTCCCACTTATTGAATCGTTTGAATGTGCTAGTATGCCGACCATTATGTCGATCACTGCGCTAGGTAGAGAAAGAAAAGTATGTGCTATGACATGCCCAGGCTTGTTTGTCTCAGTTTCAGTTTTGCCATCGCCGCGAGTTGTTTCGGTGNCTGGTGCCACTTTAGGGCATGCTCAGGTCTGCGCACCACGCGAGAATGGACGGGGAACTTCGAGGGCCCGTGTTGCGCTGTTCGGTCGCAGATCTCAACTGCGACGCCACCCACCACCACCACAGGGCGTCAACCACCTCAGCAGCGCACACAGCCAATGGCGTCACGGCTACACACATCTCTCACACCCCGCATCACCACACGTCTCCCGTACCACACGTAGCTCCTTCAATTTAACGGTAACGGGCTACAGAGCAAGATCGAGGAGATAACCGTCTTCATGGGAAGGCATGGTATATTGATAGCTGCGGCCCAAGAGACGAAGCTGCACAGCAATTCAACATTGTTGAATTGTGCCGGGTACAGCGTGCACCGTCGAGATCGCGAGCAAGATAATGGTGGGAGCGATTACATGTCTAAATAACACAGGTCAACTCATCACACACAAACTCAACACAGGAATTCATACACAAACTAAACACACACCAACTCAACACATATCAACTCAACACAAACTTGTTCAACACATGTGTTGGGTGTTGTAATGATCGATATTTGACAGTCTTCTTTCTGCGTAGGCGGCCTTCGGCCGCACTTAGGGATTATAACCCTCACAAAGTAGAATTCTCTTTCTGTTTTGCGACGAAAAGAGGCTGAAAACCTTTTGCAGAGAACACCTTTCCGCGTAGGCGGCCTTCGGCCTCGCTTAGGGATTATAACCCTCACAAAGTAGAATTCTCTTTCTGTTTTGCGACGAAAAGAGGCTGAAAACCTTTTGCAGAGAACACCTTTCCGCGTAGGCGGCCTTCGGCCTCGCTTAGGGATTATAACACTCACAAAGTAGAAGTAAGTTAGTGTTGAACGAGCTTTTTCAGCCTTGAAACTTGTTTTAACGGACTTACGTAATAATTTGTCCGACCAAAATTTGGAAACAATTTGCCTTTTAAAGCTAAATAACAATATTTTATAAAGTAAGTTAGCTGCTTGAATGAGAAGATTTTGTTTTTGAACGTTTTGAAATACAATAATTTGTTCTTTTTTTTTTAAATTGGGAGTAAAAAAGTTTTAATTTCGATCCGCTTGAATTGCAAATTGAAAATGTCAATGCTGATACTGAATTTTCATATGTCCTATGTGTTTTAAATGATTTTAAATAACCAGTATAGTACGGACTTCTCGAAAACTAAAGTTATTAAATCAATTCCTCATTATATTTAATTACATAGAAAAAATTCAAAGAAATACTCCACGGATCTTCATTAAGAATAGGCATTTAATATGTTGCTATCCCGGGCATCAAACGGCAGCTAGTTTTGGTCTCGTTTGCTGAGTTCAAACCCAAACATCAACAAATTATATATTTTTGAAATCTAGAAGTCAAGACGAATCGATTGGTACCAAATTTACTTCATTTAGACCTAAGGTTTTTTTTGTTATTTAGCTAAGCCTTTTAATTTTGCCGAAAAAAGGGGGGCTCGAGCACCTCCCTGCCCCTACCTGGCTACGCCCATGTGTATGTAGTTCAAAAATTTCATTTGTTGTTTGCTGCAATTGAACTTAAATTCTCGATGCTGGAGACTCTCACTGCATTGCTCTGCGCTCGAACTCGAACATATACGTGGCCACGAATAGAGAAAACAGATGAAAGCCGTTTTTGCTTTTTAAGCTCAATGCCAAACTGCATGACTTCGCGATTATGCTTGGTAAGACATTCATGCAGGTATATTTTCTCATCTGCACTATGCCCAATATCGCGAAGAGAAAGGGGCCTTCTCTTTGATTTGCAGCGACGCGAAACAGCAGCGAAAAGCAAAGAGCGATCGTTTGCTGAGCCTAATTTCACTATGACAGGCGCAGTGTTGTTTTTATTGTGCACACGGAAAATAGCCCTAATGGGTGGAGCATTATGCTGAATTGTGCGACAAAGTTGGTTAAACGTTTCGGTTAGGTCAGCTGTCACAGGAATGCCTTTGATAACCAGATCTGTCGACACTAGTGCATTTTGGCAATCATTTATCTGCTCGCTTAGCTGTTCAACTTGGTGGCGTAATTGCTGCACTTTTGCACATTCCTCTTCGGCACTCCATACTCTGTCCTCAACGTGTTTCACTGACATTTTTATGTTAGTTAGTTCCGCTTCAAACTCACCGATTCTCTGCATAATGCGATCTTCTCTTTGTGTCATACGAGCCGTCAGCTCACTTACGATGCTCTGCTTTTGAGCTTCCATGTTTGCCTCTAATCGCGAGAGCCAGTCAGGTGTTGTTGGACTCCCACTTATCACTGTTTTGCTCTGCATGTTTGCACTTTGCAGCGGAGACGAAACTGCTTGGCGCGAAGACTTTGTTCTTGTTGTCACACAATTGTTGATCATTTTCACAAGTATATTCACACCAGATTCATTTCAGTTTTATATTAATATATAACGACGATGTCTAAGCGATTTCAATGTATGTGAATAACAAAGCAATTACTGATATGATTATGCAGGTGGAATATTTTGTGTTATAGTTATGAATTCCGTGGAGAATGGCAAAGATACTGCAGCACTATCTTATACACGTCAGCACTCGATCACAATAATGACCTTTTCCCTCCCCTCAAGTAAGAGGAAAAATACCGAAAATACGTCCAAACGAGGTGCAGCAGTGGAAGTCAGCAGAAAACTCGAGGAAGAGTACAGCAGTGAGGACGAAGCAGAAAATAGTAGAGTTGGTACGCTCGAGCAAATAAAGAGCATTGTAGAGTTTACCGGAGAAGGCGACAGACAAACAGAAGTTAGAAGTGAAACACCCACCATGTGCAGCAGCAATGACGTTGGCGAATTAATAAAAGCATTTATGGAAAAAATGAATGACCCAAGTAAGTGTATGGTATCAGTTGATGAATTCGCGAAGGTAGTGCCGTATTTTGATGGGGTATCCATTCCGATTCGACAATGGATCGAAAATTTTAATGACAACGCAGAGGCCTACGAGTTGTCGTGTAGACAAAAATGTGTAAATATGTAATGCACGGGGTGCGGCAGCATTGTTTTTGGAAACCGTGACTGTTGCCAACTACGAATCTTTATGTGCAGCGTTATTAGAAGAGTTCGATAAAAAACATAGCAGCGCTGAAGTGCACAAGCAACTGCGAAAACGACGAAAGCAAGCAACCGAAAGCTTCCACGAGTATGTATGTACTTCAGATGCGGAAGATAGCACATTAGGTAAGGTGAATGAATAGTCGGTCATCACTTACATTCGCGACGATCAAAAGTTTCCCCTTTGCAGCGCACGAAATTTTAAAGAGTTAATCAAAGCATTTGAGTTGGTTGAGCCTTTGGTTAAACGTGGTGAGAATAGTAAGCGTCGGTATGCAGCAAACAGTCGTTGACAAAGTGACGCAGAAAAAAGCAGCAATGACGTCGAACGCAAGCCGCAACATTGCTTTAATTGTGGTTCAACGCAGCATAAGAGGGCCCAGTGCAAAGAAGATACTAAGTGTTTTAAGTGCAATGGCACTGGTCTCGTGGCGAAGCAGTGTACTGTTTCAAAGCGGAGCGTAAATGTTGTACTCAGGGAAGAGCGAATGAAAGAACTAGCAATTAATAATAGTAAATTGTTATGTTTAGTGGATACTTGGGCGGATGTTTCACTAATGCGCAAAGGTGTATACGCAAACAAATTTAGCGATTGCAAGTTGCAAACAAGTCACGCTAGACTTTACGGTTTAGGCAACGTCGCCGCTGATATTATGGGTGAATTTTCTGCAAACGTTACAGTTGATGGTTTTAACATACAACACACCTTTTTGGTTGTCGCAGATAATAAAATAAACGTTAATGTAATTCTTGGGTATGATTTTTTGAGAAAAGAGATATAGAAAAGGCAGAGTATAATATTTATGGTGAAGAACCTAAATATAATAAAGCAATAAAACTCATGATTGATACCTATAAGCCGATTTGTGTCAGAGCACGCTGTCCTATTAAGTTAAAGGTTGTACCAAAAGAAAGC
Source organism: Rhagoletis zephyria (assembly GCF_001687245.7). Lineage (NCBI taxonomy): Eukaryota > Metazoa > Arthropoda > Insecta > Diptera > Tephritidae > Rhagoletis > Rhagoletis zephyria. Next base: position 198,505 of record NW_016157192.1, read on the forward strand.
CATATTGCTTTTCGTGAGAATCCTAGTCGTATGTCGATGGTAGAAAACGAATTTGTACGTAAGCAGGTGGATGGATGGTTGAAACAAGATATTATACGTGAATCATGCTCTGAGTTTGCTAGTAAAGTTGTGCTGGTGAAGAAGAAAGATGGTTGCTACAGATTATGCGTGGATTTTCGGAAACTTAGTTCGTTGGTTTTAAGAGATAGATTCCCAGCACCAATTGTTGAAGAGGTTCTCGAAAAGATGCAAGACGCTAAATATTTTACTGTCATGGACCTAAAGAACGCGTTTTTTCATGTTGAAGTTGAGGGGCAGTGTCGAAAGTACTTGGCATTTGTCACAAAAGAAGGTCTTTACGAGTTTAATAGAGCACCATTTGGCTTTTGCAACTCTCCAGCTGTGTTTGTACGCTTCATTACTTATATTTTCCGGCAGCTAATAAATGAAGGCTTAATGGAAATATATGTAGACGACATAGTTGTTTTTGGTCATTCAGCAGAACATTACAAAATATGGAAACAGTGTTTAAACAAGCCCAGCAGTATGGCTTAGGAATTAAGTGGGCAAAGTGCCAGTTCTTAAAAAAGAGAATTGATTTTTTGGGGCACGAAATCGAGAATGGGTGTATCTGGCCAGGACGAGATAAAGTGAAAGCAGTCAAAAATATTCCGTTGCTTAAAAACATTCGAAGTGTGCAGGCGTTTCTCGGTTTAAGAGGTTACTTTCGCAAATTTGTTAGAGACTACGCTATACTGGCCAGACCGCTTTCACAGTTGATCAAGAAAGACTCGGAGTTCAAGATTGAAGAACCTCAAATTAAGGCAGTAGAAGACTTGAAGTCGGCACTTATTTCAGAGCCAGTTCTACAAATATATAGGCACAATGCTAATACACAGTTACATGTAGATGCATCGAAGCACGGTTTCGGAGCAACGCTTTTGCAGCAGCATGAAGGAAAGTGGCACCCAGTTTCTTATTGGAGCAAAAAGACATCTCCACAAGAGGAAAAGTTGCAGTTACTTTTTAGAAAGTAAGTAGTTAGTAAAGGCAGCGTATTTGGCTACGAAAAAGCTACGGCACTATTTGATGGGTATCCAGTTCGATCTGGTGACAGATTGTGCAGCATTCAAGCAGACGAATGCTAAGAAAGACGTTCCGCGTGAAGTGGTGCAATGGCTGATGTATCTGCAAGAATTTTCTTTCAACATACAACATCGCGCTGGTAGCAGTATGAAACACGTGGATAGCTTAAGTCGCTTTCCCGTGATGACTGTGACGTCAGGGGTACAAGCTCAGATTTTAAGAGCACAAAAAAGGATGAACATTTGGCAGCGATCGCAGAAATCTTAAAAGAAAAGCAGTACGATAATTATACGGTAAAAAACAAACTTATTTACAAGCAAGTCGTTGGACAAGAACTTTTGGCAGTTCCGAGAGGCATGGAGAAGGAAATAATAAAAAACGATCATAACTTTGGGCACATGGGCTGTCAGAAGACTATGCATGTCATACGGCAGCATTACTTTCTTCCACATCTGGAAAAAAGGTACAGAAGATCATCACGAATTGTATCGAGTGCATTATGCATAACCATAAACTGGGTAAAAAGGAGGATTTCTTACACTGCATCGATATAGGCGATAGACCACTCTCAACATTACATATAGATCATTTGGGCTCACTGGACACAACGTCGAAATGTTACAAATACATGTTTGCTATTGTCGACGGGTTTTCAAAGTATGTTTGGATACACCCCACCAAAACTACAGATGCACAAGAAGTTGTAAAATATCTAGATTCTTGGGTGAAAATTTTCGGCAAGCCTCTTCGTATAATCAGCGATAGGGGTCCGGCATCTACGTCGAAGCCTTTTAAAGAGTTCTGCACAAAGTATAAAATCGAACACGTGGAGACGACAACAGGGGTACCGAGGGGTAATGGCCAGATTGGGAGGGTGAATCGCGTCATAATTTCGGTCTTAGCGAAGATGCAGCAGAGCCGCATAAGTGGTATAAATATACGTCGCAAGTACAACGAGCAATCAATTCTCACGTTCATTCAACTACAAGGTTTACACCGTTCAAGATCATGTTCGGTGTGAAGATGCGTAATGAATCAGATGTCGAGCTTTTGAAGATATTACAAAAAGATTTACTAGTAGGCGTACAAGAAGAACGAAATCAGATTCGCCAAGAAGCTCGTAGACAAATACAAAAAGCACAAGAGATCTACAAATTAAATTACGATAAGAAACACATAGGTGAACATGGGTATCAGTTATCTGACTTGGTAGCGATAAAAGTCACACAATTTGTAACAGGCAGAACACTGAGCAGTAAATACATTGGGCTATATGAAGTTGTTGTTGTACATAAATAGTTACTAGTGTAAATAATACATATGTATGTATATGGTGGTAAGAATTTCCTAAAAAGAAACGATGAAACAGGAATAGTCGTGCGAAAACCCAGGTCAATATCTGCTAGAAGTGCTGGTTTAAGTATACTGCTTTGCTTTTTCCTTGGCTAAATAGATACTTTCAAATTATAATTCGCATGAATTATATATCCACTGAGAAACCCCGGTTGGCATCAAACTTTATATTTTTAAATAACTATGCGAACACCGAAACTCGCGGCGATGGCAAACCTGAAACTGAGACAAACAAGTCTGGGCATATCATAGCACACACTTTTCTATCTCTACCTAGCGCAGTGATCGACATGCCATAGCTTAATGAGCGCTCTGTGACCGCCCGCGGAGCAATGATTTCCACGCACACAGGTCTCATTCATTGAATCGTTTTTATGCAATGGTCGGCATATTAGCGCACAGTGTTGCCAAGTTTTGAGTTTCAAAAAGCACTAAAACCCAAGAAAAATCGCGTTTTTTCTCGAAAAAAGCACCAAATTTTTTATTGGAGGAGTTAATGGACTTTGCATGCATATAATATGTCGATTCAAATTAATAAAAATTAATGTTTCTTGCTCGGCGGTCGAATTTATTCTGTTTACTATAAATTCAAATATATTTGTCCAAACGACGCGACGTAATCATTTTTGTTCTTATTTTCTAATTTGCAGCTGTGCCCCGCGCTGCCGTTCCGCTTAGATTTGCGCTGTTTAAATATTAATTTTTCTTCTTTTTGCTTAATTTTTTCTACAATTCCTATCAAACGAAAGTAACAACAAAAAATGAAGTTTCAGGAAATATGTGGAAGTGTGGAAGTTTCCCCTTTTTAAAGTGAAGCGCATAGTGGAAAAAATTGTTTTGTGTAAAAAAGCTGCCTACTCGATTATTCATTTTACATCCTAACAGGAGATGCTATTGCTTTGTTTAATATTCGTAAAAAATATAACAAATTCAGCCCAAACTGAAGGTCTAAAAATCGATTCCTAGTCCCAGAAACATGGACGTTTTTGCAGGCAATGACAATTACCGTATGTAATTCTGGTATGATTGAAAGTGCTGCCACATATTTTTATTTTGACAAACAGATGCTCTTTCGCTTATGATTGTCATTGTGCTTTGATGTTATTTCCAATTTTGTAAAGTTCTTTACGAAACTTCCAATTGCCCTAAATTTAACTTACTTTTTTGTTTCAGATTTACAGTTTTGGTATCTTCAAACTAAAAAAAAGCACCAAAAAACGCACCAAGCACCAAACTCAAAAATTTTCGCGTGTTGAATTAAGAAAATGACTAAATTTAGTGCGAAAAGCACTAAGTTGGCAACAGTGCTAGCGCATTCAAATGATTCAATAACAGTAGCTACACACGACGAGCATATCCGCGCACATGCGCACATGCTCGTCGTTTGTAGGGCGGTTTGCGCGCATGCTCGCCAAAAATCAAAAAATTTTGATTTTCAGCGAGCATGCTAAGTGGGACTCAGTGTTGATATTTTAAGTACAATTGTACTTTTTTCAGTACAATTTGTTTTAAAATGTGCAAAAGTACAATTTACCGATTTTAAGTACAATTTCAACATCAAAAATACTTTTTATACAAAACGCTGAAATCTCTGCCACTTTGATTATAAATCCGTTTGTGTTTAAGTAAATGGACATACCTACATTTCAGATTTGGTACAAAACGAGATTCTGAACTGTAATTTTGAAAGTAAGAAGGGTAATATTAGTGTTGAGCCTTGTGGTTATTGCAATTTTTTTTTATCACCGGTGGATGAAATATACCTCATCGCTATTTATTTTGAAAAAATCTTTGGAAATGCAGTTTACCTAATGACGATGCTGCACAAAATGAAGAAATTGAATAACTCGGGGGTTGAAAATAAAAAAATTGTACGTAAATTTCATGCGTTGAAACTAAAAATTTCTACTGTGGACTTCCATTTTAGTGTTACTGATCTCATTTTATGTGATTTATTTTCCCTAATATAAACTGATCTATCTTCTGTATTTATTTTTTTGTCGTTAATGTCTTCATATTTGAATATATGTCTCGCGACAAAATTATACGGTTACCCGAGTTGGGCTATTTTTATATTTTTTTCAAATTAATTTAATTTTATTTTTTATATAATTTTTGGAATATAATTTAAGAATTTATTTTCGACTTTATGGTTTAGTTGGAGAGATCTCAATGATAAGTTACGTTAAATTAATTAGACATTCAACAACCGGCCCTAAGTCTACGCCAACTTAAGCTGTACAATGAACTGGTAAACTCACTGTAGTAGAAAAAAAGGTGTATGTTTAGTTGAGGGAAAACGGGAGGTAGTGCATTGACAGAAATGGTGCAAAGTACAATTAAGCTCAAAAAGTTACAGTTTTGTCGTTAATTTTGTACAATTTGAAAACCTCAAATATCAACACTGATGGGACTGTGTGCATTGCTTAGCTGGCGCTTTTCGTATGTGAAACACACATGTGTTCAGAGAGCGCTGAGCATTATTTAGGGCATGATTCAATAATACAAGGTTAGTTAATTATTGACAGCTGCGGTTTGACACTCCCTTACAAAAGGTTGCATTTACGAAGGACAGAGAAAGGGCAAGAATGCAATCCCTTGTTGCGAAAATGGTAGTAGAAAAGTACGCAAAGTAGGCAATTAGTAGTAAAATTCTTTTATTTAAAAAGCAGACGTCTCGGTTGCTCAGCAAACCGGTTAATCGTTTCTGCAATTATTTTACATTGACTCTCTAAAACAAATTTTCGATGTATTCTTAAAATGCATAAACCTAAAGGTAAATTTTATAGGAGATTAAAGTAACAATTTATTAAAACTAGTAGTAACCCCCGAAATACGGGTGAGTACTTAGCTCAAAATTTATTTAAAGAACTCCGTGAAAGACAACAAATAATCTTGTATTGCTAGTGTTGTTCCGATACGAGTAACTACAACTACTACTTTCTTCAAGTACTGAGTACTTTTTGTACTCGAATCCTTCCCGCAAGTACTTAGGTGGGTATCGAGTACGCGATTAAAGTATTACTTGCTTTTCCAAAAATTATGAATTTCGGTTCTGACAATATATGAATCATGCTGTTGTGGTTTTTGCACCACGTTAAGTTGGCTAATAAAGAAAGTGTCAATTCCTGCTTTCCCGTACTAGTCAATTATTAAAATTTTGCAAGATACAAACTTGTGGCTACTTTTTCGGTAAGTTTTGGTCGGAGAGTACTCGAACCGATTCTGTTTTTCTTCACATGACATAAGAATTTACAATGAGTTCGATATGAGTAAGTATCGAGTACTTCTCCCCGATACATTTGTGGCATCGATACTTTTCTTCAATATTTTTAAAGAGTACAGGTATCGAGTACAAGGTTGTATCGGAACAACACTATGTATTGCTAGACACCTGGAAACCCAGGATAATTTTTAAGTTCTTATAAGACATTACTCTACTCTAAGCTTCGTGCAGTGGGCCATGAGAAAACCGTCATCTTTAAGGTATAGTCCAACCTCTCACAATATCTAGTATTAGTCTTAATCTGAAACGCAATAGTCATAGAAAATTTGCGCCGTTTATGGTGCAAAGCATTTAATATCACACTTTCAAACTAAAGCTTTCTTAACCCTAGAAGCCTAATCTATTTGAGAGTAACGTAAGGCCCTAACATACGCCTTAGAGGCTTATGTACTTAAAAGATAACCTGTGAGCTAAAATATATTTAGACCTGCCTTACTTTTTAAAGAATATTGAAATTGTGAGTTTGACTAATAATAAAACATAATAAACTGTAACCACATTTATTTAAAACAACAAAATAAAAAGTCAATTTTGTGTTAAAACTAAAAAAATACCCATTACGTACACGCCCCGCAGACATAGATTATACTTTTGGGGTTAACCCTTTCAGTACAAAAATTCAGCCACTGGTTCTAAAAAATTTTAAATATGTATACCGGCTAATTTTGGATCGTTCATTTTCAAAAACAATACAAAAATGTGTAAAGCTTTGAGGTTTGCGGTCATTCAGGGTCCTTTTTAAGGGTCAGTGGTACCCTAGGTGTTTAAAAAAGAAAGGGATCTCAGCTATTTTTATTTTTTGNCAAAAACAATACAAAAATGTGTAAAGCTTTGAGGTTTGCGGTCATTCAGGGTCCTTTTTAAGGGTCAGTGGTACCCTAGGTGTTTAAAAAAGAAAGGGATCTCAGCTATTTTTATTTTTTGCTTTCGTGAAATATATTTCAAAACTATGAATAATACGTAATAACTTTTCCGAATCTCAATTCCACGGAAATATGGTTAATATTTTTCAATAGAATATATTACGCACTATCGACTTTTCTGCTGCTTTTTACTTTTTTGACAAACACGGTCAACTGCAACTGCAGCTTGCACTTTAGTTTGATATATAGCTCAATTCTGTGGCTGCTACAGATCGGCCTAACTAAGTGGTATGACTGAGCAATTATATATAGATACTAAAGGCCTGAACTACAAAACATCGCGACATGTAACACATCATGAAAGTGCCAGTTTATACCATGTCGGTCATTCATGTTTGAAAGTGATATATGAACACATTGCCGAATAAATTCAAATCAAATCGTGCATCAAATTTATGCATGTCAACAAAAGGAATACATGCGACATGTTCAGCATTATTATTTTTCAAGCTCCTACTATAGTAAAATTTATTAAACAATTATCTAATTAAAAATCTATATACATTTTCATACAAGGCAGGATTAAACAGTATTAAAAATATGCTGCATAAACACAACAGCAAACAACAGCTGAATTAAGAAGCAATGACATGCTATAACAATAGGGCTATTGGCGATCCGGTGCAAATGGCCTAGCCTCATTGCATTGCAAATTTGTATTGCAAATTATTTGCAATACACAAACAAAATACACGCATTTGCATTTGTCATGGCTTGACAAATTTGTAATACCGAAAATCCACAGCATAAAAATGCTATGCATTGCAACTCTGGTTGACATTTCTATCAGCTGATTAAAAAAGTTTTACCATGACAGTTTAATAAAGGTCGCTCACAATCCATGGCATATTTCTGCAATTGCATAAATTTTTCAGCTCTTATGCACCGAATCGCGAATAGACCTAATATGTTTGAGATGGAATGACATGGCATAGCAATGCATTAAATTTTTGAAAATGACATTTTAATAGACACGCTGGGAAGAAGTTAAGAAAATGTTTAAATTTATATTTTGTTACCTACTTCACCGATTTGAAATCTGAATTATAACTTTGGTCCAATATTTGTAAGTACCAGAATAAGAAGAGATAGACTCATGAAAATGTGTACTTATGTATGTGACCAGAACATCAAGCTGAGCCGACTTAGGTATATGGCAACCAAACTTCAGTTGGGTGGCCACTGGCTGAAATGGTTTTACAGATGGCAACTGCAAGCTGGCAACTGAGTTGCTATATTGTCAACTGCATTTTTGTGGTCGCTGCGGTAATAATCGAAGATTGTATACCTACATATAAAGTAAACTTCAAAGTTTAGGGGGGCCTCGAGCCTCCCCCTGCCCCTACGTAGCGACGCCCATGGTGACAAGGCAAAAACATATGTTTGTGTTGATATAAAAAATGCGACGATTTAATAAATTTCCGTCCGTGGGCCCCCACTTGTTCCAATTACATCCACATGCGCTTTTCGTGCTCTGTAGCGTAGCTGATTTTTCCACGCCGCTAATGTCTGCGAAATATGTGTGTATGCAAATGTATTCATGCATAAATGAAAGATATAAATACATACATATGTATGTATGTAAATATACAAAACTTACATCTTTCCACTACGGAGCGGGTGGGACCACGTATGGCGTTTAGGGCCGGTTGCTCAATGTCTGGTTATCACTACCACTACACTATCGACGATTTCGACATCATGCATGTTACATGTGATCGATAAAGCAGTCGTTGTACTTAACCAGAGCTTCTACCTGCGATTAGTGTTAATCAGACATTGAACAACCGGCCCTTAGTCTGTCATCTTTTAATGGTAAAATATTCTGCGATCTTGAGCGTAATTTTTATTCCAAAAATATTTTAANACAGTGGTTCGGATAGCAGATCTAGCTGGACGAAAGTCAAAATATTTTGGTTTTTAAAATACTTAATGGTACTTGGAATACATTCCTGACAATACATTCAAATAGAAATTGCATTTATTAAAGCATTAACATATGAAAACAAACAAAAAAGGTAAGTCANAAATTTACAACTTGAACAACGTAATTTGAACCCAGCTTAGCCTTTTGTTTTCTATTTCATATTTATTCCTCGTCTAACTTTTGAAGCACTTGATGAAAATGAATGAATATTAATCAAGTGCAAATTATTTCAATAAAATTCAACACAATGGTTACTCCGTATAATGTTTTTTAATAATACGTTATTTTGATTTGATTTGGTTTTTTAAACAGGTAGCAATCTTACTAAATGTAATTGAAAAGCCCTTTCAAAGCCGTTTTGTATGATTTTTGTATGTTTAGCGTAGTAATTCATTGAAATTAATTGAATTAGATTTTTTGACAGGTGGCAAACCATCTCTTGTTCCATATCCATATTGTTAAAATTAATTTAACCTATCATATACATTGAATTTAACTTTTAAGCAATTGGCAGCCCTGTAAAAAATAGTTTCAAACTATAACCTTATTAAACTTTTTAGTCTCACACCAATATTGTTATACATATTTCAGTTACCTAATTCCCTTGAATTCCCCATTAGCAGGTGGCAACCCTTTTTATGTTCTAACCTAAACATAAACCCTCTCCGCGGCAATATGAATACGTAGGTATCAATGTTTCCACAATCGGACCTCGATACCATGGAGTCTACCGATGTCAAACTTCAAGCAACGTTATTTTCGTTGTTTTGATCGAATACTTGGACATCCTCCCACTCTCTTTACTTGATTACAAACAATTACAGTTTTAAATATTGTAACACGTCGTTTCTAAACATTTTGAGTTAAGATTTTCATAAGAATAATTTTACCCGCCTAAATCGGTCAAATACCCCTATGTGCGACAATCCCACTGACTCAGCCAGTTGCCTACGCACTGTGCTAAGTTCGCCCTGTAAATTACCGTTGCTTTTTTCCCACTTTTTCATTTGTTAAGCCAACACAATCAAGTGCAGCTGTTCCAGAGCGATTGCATCAGTTTTGGGGAGCACGGATTATTTTTTCCTTTTTGCAGCTCCGGATGCTCCCTACAAAACTGCACATAAAATTGCAGCTGCTCCTGCGGGGTCCGTTCATATTTTGCACTTTTTCTGGTGTTTCACCGCTCATATTTTTTGCAAATAATAGCGTTGATCAGCTGTTTCTACAACAATGAACTTTACACCATGCATGGTAAGTTGACAAAAGCTTTTCGCTTGTCATTTTTTGTTAGGCATTGTGCAACGACAATGACAAAATCACAACAATGAAGGATGATCAATTGTCATTCTATTGCAAAACCGGAATAGGGCTGTAAACCAAGTGTTGAAAGAAAGCTTATCTGTATTAGCAGAGCTTAGTGACATCCTTTTATGAACCATATGTTAAGTTGAATGGAATTTGGAGAAATATGCTTCAAAAAATATTTATTGGTATTTACCAAACCTTTCAACTAAATTAACGATTTGGTGCAACCTAGATGAATATTAGAAGATTTAATATATTTAGTTATAATTACCAACCCATGGTAATAGTTCCCAATCCTTGGTCACAGTTCCTAAATATTTTCAAAATTCGGGAACTAACCCTGGCACTCAGTAAGCGCTCTCTAGTCACTAATAGTGACTTTTGGTGCTGAACTTGGATTTTGAGACTATTTGGAATTCAGTACGCTGTCTCACGTCTCTAGTCTCAAAAATAAGTCACTCATTTGTCAGCTGGCTAAGAGCCGGTCACAAAAATAGAACTATGGAGTAAAAGCTTATTTCTTTCCATTTTATTAAAAAAAAACGCGAAAATGAAGCGAGGAAATTTGTTCAACAGGAATTTCATTAGGAAATAAACCAAAATGCTTTAATATCATACAAATGTATTGAAAAAAATTTAATTTTTTTGTTTTTAAAATATTAAAATCTAAAGATTGTTAAAAAACATAAAACTAACAAAAAAATAAAAAAAAATAAAAATAAAAAAATTCCCTACGGCCGAGGAGGACTTGAACCCGCACCCTCTCGGCTGCCAGCCTAATGCTTTGACGACTCGGCCATTGCGACTCTTTGAGCAGCGCACAGTGGTTCGGATAGCAGATCTAGCTGGACGAAAGTCAAAATATTTTGGTTTTTAAAATACTTAATGGTACTTGGAATACATTCCTGACAATACATTCAAATAGAAATTGCATTTATTAAAGCATTAACATATGAAAACAAACAAAAAAGGTAAGTCAACGCCGCCTATTTGAGAACTCTATTTTAAAAGCTGAAATTTAACTTAAAAGATTGCTAATTGCACTCCCAGATATTTGCATAATTGCGAATTGACTTTATAAACAAAAAATTACACTTATTCCGCTATAGATTCAGAGGTCATAACGCAATTTATGTCCACGTAAACAAATAAACATAAACAAATTTATTCTGAAAAATCGTCGTTTTGATTAATTAAAAAGATAAATTAAAGAGTAGGAAAAGTAAAGGCCGCCGAAGACCGTTATAAAACCACTTGCATATTATTCTTTACACCTTCGCAAATGCAGAGGGTAAGTTCGATAACCAAGTCTTACCAATTGGCTTAGATATTTACATTTTAGTGACAGTATGTCAAATCTCAAAATTCAAAAGTAATTATTAACAGGAATGTATCTGAATATAAATATAAGATCAGTGGCGGATCCAAGGGGAAGAGGGGGAGGGGGTTGTGTGTTAAAACAGAAAAATACTTGGAGTTATAAAAACTTTGGTTATGTAAGAGTTAAAAAAAATAGTAACTCGCGAATTTTCTGCTTTCTGAAATTAAAAAATTATACAACAGGCATGCAAATCTTTAAGCGCTGTTATAAAATTTTTTCTGAAATTTATTTGTGTTTCTTGCTGTGATCTTAAATTTTAGTCATGGTAAATAAAATCTTAAGAAGTGAGTTGTTTGACATTTGGAGAAGTGTTGCTGAAACTTCTAAAAGACAACAAGGTGTCCGTGATTATGTGATTAGTAAATTGAAAGAAAAATCTGATGAAAATACTCTTTCCGAAGTAAATAAAGTAATCCGCCATTTTGAATTTTTGGTAAATGACTTTAGATATGTAATCAGCGACCCAGAAAACCCCCAGATACCCAGTTTCGTAGAAATCTTCCGATTTTTTGTAATTTTCGTCCGCCATATTGGATCCGCCATTTTGAATTTTTGATAAGTGACTTCAGATTCGTAATCAGCGACTCAAAAATCCCCTAGGTAAGAAGTGGTGTAAAGATCCATCAACGAGTATTTGTTTAAATAGTTTCGTCCAGCTAGATTTGCGATCCGAACCACTNCGATCCGAACCACTGTGCAGCGCGGGAAAAACACTCAGTTGACTGTCTGTGTTTGCTTTCACCACACATTTTTGGCGAACTTTTTGTGACTCTCCCCTTTTGAATACCCAAATCGTCTCAAGTCACAAAAATAGTCACTAATTGCTAATCTCAAATTTAGTGACTTGAGATGAGACTGAATTTCTGAGTCTCAGGGGATATGTCTTTAGTTGTCGAAACTAATCCTTTTTCTCAGTGTACGCATACATGTGATACTTATGCTTTTAATTTATAAGGTAATTTTATGTTTTTATACTCTTGCTACCACATGAATATATGAATTCGTGATAAGAATATATGAATTCGCCTTGGAAGATAAAAAGCGAGTAAGAATAAATGCCGAACAAAGGAATTTGTCTTCTTTCAACTTAAATAAATGCATTTTGCAAACAAAAGTGCGTACGTTACTTAGTGCCTTGGTAATGGCGAATTCGTAAGGATCTATTGATTGAATTATAAATATTTTCATTTATTTGTTAAACATACAATTACTTCCATTACAACCCGGTCCTATGGATGCTAGAAGCGCGAATTCATATAAGGTTGTGTTACAGGAAAATGAATAAATAAATTATATGTATATCAAAAAATTAATAAGATGAAATGAAATTATTGTTTGATTTCTAACCAAACCTATGTATGTAACTCAATCGCCTAATGGTTTACCGAACCGTAAACATATGTACACACATCCAATTTCGTGAGTAGGTACCTGGTACTCCAACCTTTTTTAAGAAGTTTCACTTCTATCATGTGTACGGTGTTACACACGCATTTTTTTTCATAGGTAAATTAAGAAATCTTTATTACATATGCTGTTGTTAAACAATTTCGCCCACGAGGCACAGAAATTGTTTAAATGTTCAATTTTTATAAAAAAGACTGAAAAGCAAAAAAAAATTTTGTAACGCAAATAATTGTATAGTTTAATGTTTATTAAATCTGCAACCAAAAATCTTTTTCGTTCGGACACTTACTTTCAAAGAAAAGTAAAAATTTCCAAAACACTGCAAAAATTTTTAGTTGTTGATTAAAAAAAAAACTATTTGGAATTTTGCAGCAAAATTTACACAGTGTACTTTTCGACTAGAAAACTCGGCGCTGCCTGATTATCACTGAAAAATATTAATCTTGGTAAATTCGGGACCCACTTGAGGAAGCCTTATCCATATTTATGTATTATGTATGTAGCTCTACTTACCAGAACCCCACAAATATCCTCCTGCATTGTAGTCATGGAAGCCGTGTTATCTGATTTATTTATTTGAACTTGCTTTTGTTTCATTCGTTGTAGCTGTTCGTGCGGCTTTTTCGACTGTTCCATATTTACTTGTTGATGAAATAACTGAGGCTGAGGCAGGACGGACGCATGGTACTTGGCACGCGGTATCATTACAGTGAGTGACCGATCGGATTGATCTGGATAATTTCGTTCCAAATCTGTAAACAAATTATGTGTCTTCATCAAATACTTTCCACTTCCATTGGTATTTGTGGTGAAACATTCGGTGAGTGGAAGACGGTCATAGGTGGAATGACGCTGCTCCTCTGCTTGAATACTGTTGTCAGTCTTTGTGTCGGGATGTCTAAACCGATGATGCGACTTTTTCGTTCTCGTAGTGGACTCTTTCTACAAAAAAATATGAAAATTAAAATTCAAACTTTAAATGTAATTAATTTGTAAAAAATTCAATATTTCCACCAAGGACGAGATTTACTGTTTGGTACATAAAAAAGATCATTTGAACACGTACTACTCAGTGCTGAAAAGAAGGAAGTTGCAACTCTGCATGTAGAGGGTGTGGTCCAGCACTGAAAATGCTTAGCACGTAGGTCTCGTCTCAAGAACTTGCACGCTTACGCTGTCAGAAAAAATGACCACGAGGGCTCCTGTCTGTTTAGTTCAACATTCATGGATTTACATATATGTATGTGTCTGGTTAGCTTAGGGAGTGTTCAGAAGCGAGCACGAAAGTTGCTAAACATTCATGTAACAATTTTGACCGCACCATTAGTAACTGTTTTGTCACGTGGGTGTCTCTTTAGTGGCAAAATACTAGCCCTGTTCGCGTACGCACTGTCCAGTAAAATTCAGTACTAATTTTACTGGTTTTTACTGGATAGCCTTTTCGCAATAAACCAGCAAAAGGGAGAGAATTGAGGGAGAAAAAATTACAGCTGAACTTGCAAGTTTCACTGGATTTTTACTGGACAAATTTTTACTAGTAACTATTTGCCAGTAAGAAAAACAGCTGATGGCATGATGCTTTATGCAATTCACATTACCAAAATAATAATATACCGGGTGATTTTTTAAGAGCTTGATAACTTTTTTTTAAAAAAAAACGCATAAAATTTGCAAAATCTCATCGGTTCTNATTTAGAAAATTGCATCGGAAAATAACAAAATAATCATATTAATCTGTTAATAAAACTTGCAACTTCTTGCTGGTTTTGCGTTTTCGTACTTTCTTGCATATTTCTCTCATTGGGAGTAAATATTGGCTTACTCTCCGAAATTTGGTTATTGGCAAGTTACTGGATATTGTTTGCTGGATAATACGAAAACACAACTACTCTGAAGGTGCATCATGGCGTCAAGATAAATAATATTTGTGGGGTTGTAATTCTCATCTATATTGTAATATTAATAAGCGTTACCATGTAGCGTTCTAAAAAGTTCCTTACGTAGTATATTAAAAACATCTTATAGCAACTCTTTGTTCTTCAGTTCCTTGGTTTACTTCAACAACCACATTGATTTTGTCTCATATAAATCGTGTGCTGCGCTAAGTATTGTGTGTCGAACAGGGTTGCCACTTTGGGTGACAGGCAACAAGATCAACAGAAATAAGATTGCATACTGGTGCGAAATAAATTCAATTGACATTATTACCTTTTCAAAAGCGAAATAAAATCCATTGACATTATTCCTCTTTCAAACATTAAATTTGTGTAGCTTCGCGGCGGCCTGCAGGCAGTGAATAAAGCCCTCGATACTTTACATTTTTATATTTGTAAGTTATTGCTGTGGTGGCAACAGCTTATCGGCAGTAAAAAAAGCATATAATTTGTTTTCAAAAGTGTGTGAAAACCAATCAATAAACTTACATGATCTCGGTTCGGATAATAAATAATCAATAATTGTTTATACCCGCATTTTGGCACTGATTTCAATGTGCCATGTAATAAATAGTATCGTTCTCCTTAGCTGCTTTGAAATGATGCCACAAATTGTTGGCGACGGCATGAATACAGCGTAAGAAAATTACTTTTCTATAATTGTTTCCTTATACAAAAGGTTTCTTTTCCACTCCAGACATTCCGAATTCGTTCAAAATATGCTAATTTAAAAACAATTCTTTCAGTCTTCTTCCAGGGGTTTTGGAAATGGCGGCAATCCACTGTTTCTGCAATTTAAAAGTATTCGCTTTATTTTTGGGAACGAAACATGTTTTGCCAGTTCTGGATCATTTCTACATTCTTTCTTCAAATATTTTTCGAATCCAGCTCTTTTTGCGTTTGTCTTTTCGCATCGTGTTTTTATTATATTCGTAATTTTAAATTTTTTATTAAAATCAATTGGTGGGGCTTCTTTGTGTGTTGATTAATAGCACACTGATAATTTGGCAATAACCTCTTTCATCTATGGAAACAATGTTTATTGTAACAAAATGCACCAGTATGCGAAATAGTGTCAATTGACCTCATTTGCGTTGATCTTGTTACTTGTCACCGCCACTTTGGTATATTATTACCAAAACTGTTAAAAAAAAATTTGTGTTGGTAAAACCTAGGAGATGCAATTAACAGGATTTAAATTAGCTAAATACAAAAATTTTAACTTTTATTGAAATAAAACAAAACTGTAGTCTTTATTAAAATAACTAAAAAAAAGTTATTGGTAGATCTTTTCGGGATTTGGTACATTTTTTTTTTGAAGTGGATAGTAAGTATTTTTTTCGTCAATGGCAACCCTGGTGTTGAAATAGTTTTAACTTCTAAGATATCTATACTCTGAAATTGCTGTACACAACCTTCGCCCGACCGAAGCTTGAATATGTTGAATTTATTTGCAGACCTCATCATAAATAACTACACTGGTCTACAAATTTCAACTTTTTTTCTGCGAATAAGACGGGACCTGGTGTTTCTGAACGGATTTTTCGTGCTGAACACGAATCAGGGGTCAAAAATGTCCCATCACGTCACGTTTTCGAGAAAAAAGGGGTTGAAACCCCTAAAAACAGCGTTTTTGGCCATTTTCGAAAAATTATAGAGCTGAACCCTGACGTGGTACAAATTTTGCATATATCAGAAATTAAAGGCTAAACCGTGCCCTTTCGAATGAGCCCTATGCCGAATTGATCGCGTGCACCCTTAAAGCAGGGGGTGTATTTGTGTTTAGGGGTGCAGGAAAAATTGATCACAGAAAGAATTTAATCTTAAACGATCATAGAAAATTAATAATGCCAAGGTTTTAACTATATTAAAAGTCGCTGATTACGAATCTGCAGTTAGATTTTAAAAATTTAAGATGACGGGTCGAATATGGTGGATATAAAAATTGGACTCCTAGACACAAATACACCCCCTGATCTAAGGGTGCATGCGATTAATTCGGCATAGGGCTCATTCGAAAGGGCACGATTTAGCCTTTAATTTCTGACATATACAAAGTTTGTAGCACGTCAGGGTTCAGCTCTACAATTTTTCAAAAATGGCCAAAAACGCTGTTTTTAGGGGTTTCAACCCCTTTTTTCTCGAAAACGTGACGTGATGGGAAGTTTTGGACCCCAGTGTTCAGCACGAAAAATCCGTTCGGAAACACCAGGTCCCGTCTTATTCGCAAAACCCTTGTAGACCAGTGCGATTGATAGAATATAGCGTATTCAAAGGTCTTGCTTAAATATGTACATATGTATACCCTTAGTTTTCTAACACTCCTATTCTGCAACACTTTCGTATTCGGATTTTGCTACGAATCGTAGATATGGTAGGCTGCAATCCGAATCGTATTTTCGAACTTTCGAAACCCGTAACAATGACATGCCTGAAAACAAGCGAGTAAGAAATTGACAGGTATTTTGCAGAGATACTCAACAAACTATGAATCGATTTCGTTTTGTTGATGCGCATAAAGAACTTATTAAAAATAGTTTCGTTTCGTTTCAGAGCTGAATTAACGAAACAAATCATCAATCGTTAACAACGAAACAAAATAAATCAACGAAAAGTTGTTGCTGTATGCCATTGCCAGCTCACTATTATCACCTAGCAGCTAAATGCATGCTACAGCTTCAGCATTAACGATTAAATTTCTTTTCGTTAAAAACCAAAATAGAATTATTTTGATAATTACCTAAACGATAAAACACTGAATCGTTTCAACAGAAACGATTGCTTTTTTTGGTAAACGCTAAAATTAACGTTACAATGCATCTATTTTGCGTAATTTTGTACGAAAACAATTCTGTGTCGGAAGCGAGACAGAAATTAAGCAAAAAGATATAAGTCGATGTGGTTTTGGAGGAAATATTCGTGGTGTTCTCTCTCTATGCTTTATATGAACGATCAAAAAAGAATGTTTGTTGCCCCTTATTGAGAAACTCGGGTACAGTTTAGTTATTTGTACAATCTTGACAAAAACCCATGTGAAACCGCCGTTAGAGAAGGAAATATTATCTTTCGTTGTAAACCTTCAAGATACTTTCTCAACCGTTAACGATTCTGATGAAAAAAATAAAGAGTTTATGTAGATGTGGGCAATTTAGTTTTCAACCTCCAAGAGGCTCTCAGACAAATATAATCGAAAAACTTATTTACAGCCTGAATTGGTATATGTTTGACATATTAGTCAGTGAGGAACATCTCATCTATACATACAAATACATAATCTTATTTCAAAATCTACTGAAGAAATTTGGAGGAGACTTGGTAGAATTAGCATTAGTCAATCCGATATTACCGTTCATAATTCCATTTTAAGTTTTCCTGTAAATTCGCTATAAATTATGCTGGTGGATTTCAAAATAGTAATTCGCATAAAGGTGTTAGTATTGGTGACAGGTAAAATTCAAAAGTGTATGAAAAAAGATGTCGAATTTCGATAACTGGGCGATACTAAGTAGTTTTATTAAATACAGACTTCACAGTTACCTGAGAAACTTTTCGAGGAGCTTCTGACGGCAAACGAGCAATTTTCATTCTCTGCTTTAAATCACTGCGTATGGACGAGACATAACCTATCATGCTTCTGGAAGCTTTGCAGTTTTTAGATGGTGGTAGAGGAAGTTAAAGAGTTGAAGCGTAGAAACGGAAACGGTAAGGATTTCAGAAATATATACCTAAATTACAGGATCATTTACACGAACTACTTAAAACCAAGGCTGTTTTAAAATTGAGCAGGGAGACACCTCCAAACTCATGGCTATCTGTTCAGGACACTGGTCCATGGATGTGTACGCCGAAAGTGTAGACTTGTTTCCCTACATGTTCTGCGTCAACTGCAAGGACCCGGGCTCGACGGAGATAATTCTTCTTCTCTTTCGAGAGTGATGCTAAAGAAAACTCGCCAACATTACCTTAGAATATTCGAATAAACTGAAATATGTAAATCAAAACCTACAAAAGGCTGTAAGTTTGCACAAGTGAGTGGTTTAAAATTTTGCCGACGACTGCGCCATCTTCGCGACGATCAAAATATCGACCCCCTTCGTGACAAGTTAATTGGCTACCTCTTCGATTTAACTGGGTTCTTTACTGCCAGCAACCCACACATTTCTGTCGACAAATATTTTGCCACACTAAACGTCAACAGCTCCAACATACCATTAGTAAATCACCCCAAGAATAGTAGTCACGTTCGATAACTAGTCCTAGTTTCCACACACACTACCGCCACCTTCGAGAAAATAGGTCCCCAAGGCAAAAAAAATGCAGTTATACGTATGGCTACAGGCTGCCCTCGCGTTTATAGGCCTCAAGTTCTCCGAGCCGTGTGATGAAGATGACAACGCTATGGGAACCCTGGGGGTATTGGCTCCTGCTGCTATTTCAAAAACAACAAGCTTTTGTACAAATAAAAGACTCTTCTAAAATCTTAACGAGGGCTTCAGAGTGAAATCTTCCGGTCTTAGTTTCGTGTTACCAGACAGCAGCTGCTGAAGAGCTGCATATGCAAGGTAAAGATTTCAGAAAGAAAGAAGAGACACTGGCTGGCCTGAAGCCTTTCGGAGATGATTGAGAGCTCTATTCGAATGGAGACCTTTCTTAACCCTAGAGTACAAATATTCGTCGATTCGATGACTACCACTCTCATTTTACTTATTTGCTCTTCACTGCGTCGTGTGATTGCTGACAGATTTTATGTGCGGTTAGCGCTTTATCTTTTGTTGTTAGAGGATACGCGTTTTTAGTTTGAACTATCGGAATTTGGTTTTTTGCCTTAACTTCTCGCCTATACGAAGTTTAGACTTGTGTCTAATGCGGAAAATGAATTTATAACTGAAAGTTTTGCTGTTTATTTTTTTTTTTAATTGCGGGCGAATATAATTTGTTACTTTTAGCCTCGTTTGTGAAGTTCAAGAGAAAATTTAGTCCGGTTTTGTATACTTTTTTATAAAATATGTGAAGCATATGCGAAATATATTGAATAGACAATATTCTTGAGTATTTATGGACCTGAAAGTTGTTTTATCATTAGGTTCAAATACCAACAATTTTAGTAATATGTACAAGATTTAGTTACAGGGTTTTAGCATCAACTCGACGATCATTAGTGCTAACGTATACAAAATGTGGTTAGTACTCTAGAGTTAAGAAAGGATTTTTGCACCTGCGCATTTTCCTGCCAGAAACCCCCTACCTCTAAAAAGCCTAATAAGATAATGTCGCTAAGTGGTTATATCGCAATCTTTACCTTTTGTATTGGTCAAAAAATTTAATATTAGGTTACATTAAGGGGGTTTGTGGCATACATTCCTTTGAAGACTTGTATGTGTTCTCTAAGAGCGAGGCATCAAAATCAAAATCGGTCCCTAAGTAATTTGCCGATTATTAACTAACCTGTAGGAGATACGACAGGGAGTTCTGACTACTTTCACTGCTTGTATCCTTAATTATGGCACACTTATCGAGGTTGGATCTTCCACCCGAGGTGTCATGCGCGCTGTGGCGACCGATGAGTCCAATGCCCGCCAGCGCCGTGTTTTTCGCTGAAATTATTCGATGGATGCCAGAACCGGCGGGTGATAATTGGCGTGCTCTATGTCGTAACGAATTTCGCTTAGTACACATTAGCAGAATGCAAAACATCAACAGCGTAAGGAGAAATGTACCGACGGATATTAGTGCAATCAGTAATATTTTCAAATTAACTTGACATTTTGCACCAGTGTACCATGCGAAACATTCGCAGACTGTATTTTCAACAGCCTTGGTAGCTACGCACTTGCCGTGGTAGTGGCATTGGTCGCAACCAATCAGCTCTTGTGAACACATTCGTCCCGGATAAATGGAGTTGCCAGATAAGTCCGCGAAACCTTCTTTGCAGCTGCATGTGTAAGTGCCTTGCAAGTTGAAGCAACGCGCGTTTGGAGAGCAATCATGGAACTGTATGTAAACGCACTCATCGAAGTCTGAAAATTTAATTTTGCAATTAATTTTGCATATATCAGTACAATTTATGAGAAGATTTGTGATGTGGGTACTAGAAAAGATACTTACCAATTATTGCCAATGATTCCACGCCATTGCGATTTGTAAAGAGCTCCGTTCCGCCGATGCTGTAATTACTAAGCCGAAGGTACTTTTTAAATACACCCGCCAGACGTTTTTCGTCGCTGTTTTCTGAAAGCTGCGCAAATCATAAAAAAGTTTTTGTCGATTATTCGGGGAAATTTTCGGAGTTGCAATAAATATTCGAAACTAAAACCCTCCCATTGGTGTACGAGTAATTAGTAATTTTCAATGCGTATTCACAGTTTAAGCAATAGTCTTAAGAAACGTAAAATCTTCCTGATTTTCTTACTCATCGCGTACACAAATACCACATATAATAGAATTATAGTTAAAAGTTAAATGAATAAAAACTAATATGAGCGACAACTCCGCCAAGAGCTGAAGCTAGCTAAAAGTTCGACGGTAGGCAATCATGTGTCGGGTGGTTATTAAGTCCTTCCTCAATCCGTCGATGCACAACCATGCGGTCATCACCTTTGGCGACAAAACATACCCGGAACACAATATGTGGGCGGAAGCTTTTAGACGACAATTTATTTAGAGAAGTTGAGCAGGCGAGTGGGCTGAGTTGTAGGCGAGTGCCAAATACCGATTACTCTCCTTTCACTAAGATATTGTCGTGGACATTTGGAGCTATGGCACGCGGCCAGCTTATAGTACAAACCGATGGATGGTTCGTTATCTATCTGTGCTTATTTCGAGACAACAATTCAAAGCAAAAGAGAATAAAGCAGCTAGTATCACAACGCGGGTTCTCTCTCCCTGCCTTTTTAACATTTACCTCGCCACACTTCTCCAGCCGCACCATATATCGACTGCTGAGTGGAAGATCGACCTATCTCGGCAGCCAATTCGAAAACGCCCTATCTCAAAAAACTTTTCAAGAACGCCCTATTTCAGAATTTTATTGAAAAACACCCTATCTCAGACTTCGTTTTAAAAACGTCCTATCTCACTTCAAAATGTATTGAAAATTTTATGAGATAGGGCGTTTTGGAATCGGCAGCTGAATAGGGCGTTTTTAAAACGAATTCTGAAATAAGGCATTCTTGAAAAGATTTTTGAGATAGGGCATTTTCAAACTGGCTGCCGAAATAGGTCGATCTTCCACTCAGCAGTCGATATGTAGTTTCGATTGTCTTATACGCTAATGACTGCTTTATTATATCTACTGGATATAACATTGCTCCACACACTTTTAAATAGCTTCTTCTGTGATTTTAAGCACTTCCTCATGGAATGTAGCCTAAAACTTGCCTTTTGGCAACCGCCAAAGTCCACGGCCCTTCTGTTTACCACCTGGACGAAAGAAGTGAGGCTTGAATTGTTCGTAAAGTTTGATGGAGCTTTGATGGGTGTTATTTTAGATAGCCCCCTTTTCTATATGGTTTACGCTATTGCGATAAGGGAAAAGGCTAGGCACCTCTCGTGTCCCTTATATAGCTATCAGGTATACTTCACACACTGCTGCCAAAACTCAGCTCTCCGCACCACCATTGTGTGTCATCTCATGTCACCACTACAAAAATTACATGATGAAGCCGAATTGTTTCTAGTAAAGGAGAGCAACCAGGTTCTATTTAAATAGATCCTGTTGGCTGTCGCAGAACTAACCATTCCTTGACGGGGTTTTGCTACCACTTGAATTGAGAATCACTGCTATAATAATTTGCATCTGCAATCACTACCTCAGCAGTAACATGCCCCTCTATTCAACTTCCTCCGACAAAATGCGACTACTTCGCAAGACGATATCAACACTAGCCCAGCTCCAGTCCGTCAAGTACAGCAAGCTAAACTCCTACATGGGCAGGCCAGATCCAGAAATCACTTTAACCTACCCGTCTACTTACTTGTTAGCCTGCCTGCCTTATATTCCTCGCCACTCTGTCGTCAGAGGCGCAAAGGAGTCTGCGCGCTTTTTGGGAATTCGGCTGGAGGAGTCATAATGGGAAGATGACCAACAGCCGATTTGGATTAAAGTAATGTTTCATCATCAAAAACAATACCTATATATCGCACACCGTCTTCAAAAAAGGCATACCCCAAAATTTGGCATTTTTGAAATTATGCGCTGAAAATGTACACAGAGCTCTAATTTACCTTTGCGCAAAAGCTGGAGTAAATTTTTGTTATAATTTATTTAAAACAAGTAAGAGCAGCGCTGTCTTCGGCTATGCCGAAGGCTTCATACCTTTCATGAGTATCTGAAATTTTTACTTTAATAGATTACTGCATTTAAAAAGAAATTGTATATTTACAGAATACATAGATAGAGGAGATACATATATGAAAAACCATATCTAAACAATCAGATGTATGGAAGATATACCTTATATAGCACCAATCTAAGTGATTTTCACTGCTGTGTGATCGTATGTAAACCAGTAACACAATTTAATGGGTTTAGACTCCTACATAAAGGAGATATATCGTAATAACTGGTATCTGAACAATCAGAGGTATAAGAGATAAAGCTTATACAGCGTAGATTTTGACGATTTTCTCAGTAGACTTTCTATTATTATTTATAGAATAGCTTACGAAATTTATCTGTGTTAGCAGTCCAAATAAAGCATTTTTAATGTAAAACTGCATATCTGAACAATCAGTTGTATGGAGGCTATAGGTTATAGCGACCCGACCTTCGCCATTTTCACTGTAAGTATGTTTTTAATAATGGGTGGAAATATTGCGAAATTTCATGTTCCCAGCTGCATAAGTGGAGGAGTTATAACGAAAATTCTCATAACTGAGCAATCAGTTGTATGGGAGATATATGTTATAGTAACCCGATCTTTGTTATTTTCACTGTAAGTATTCTGTTAACAATGAGTGAAAACGGCGCGAATTTTCATGTCCTAGCTGCATATATGGAGAAGTTATCGCAAAAAATCTCATATCTGAACAATCAGTTGTATGGAGGCTACAGGTTATAGCGAACCGATCTTCGCTATTTTCACTGAGAGTATTCTTTTTATAATGAGTGACGACAGTGACAAATTTCATGTTCATAGCTACCTAAATGGAGGAGTTATAACGAAAAATCTTATATCTGAACAATAAGTTGTATGGGAGCTATATGTTATAGTGACCCGATCTTTGTAATTTTCACTCCAAGTTTTCTGTTGATAATGGGTGGAAGTATTGCAAAATTTCATGTTCCTAGCTGCATAAATGGAGAAGTTATAACGAAAAATCTCATATCTGAACAATCAGTTGTATGGGAGCTATATGTTATAGTGGTCCGATTCTTCCGGTTCCGACAAATGATTAATACATTATAAAAATACACCCACCTACCAAATTTGATCCGGATATCTCGAAAACTGAGAGACTAGATTGCATACAAACAGACGGACAGACAGACAGACATACAGACGGACAGACAGACATGGCTAAATCGACTCTGCTCGACGTTCTGATCATTTCATTTTAATGGGTCTATCTCTTCTTATTCTGGTACTTACAAACATCGGACCAAAGTTGTAATACCATTTCATGCTCATGAAAGGTATAAAAATAAGGTAAAGTCTCCCTTACTCATATTATTCTCATGTGCTACGAAATAGTTTTTCGCATTTTCCGACAAACGTGTAATCTTGAGTTTTGAAGGCGGTGTCCGAATGTCCGTAAATTTTCACTAACTTCTCTTGGATAACCCCTCTTACATAAGGATATCGTCATTTAAAGTACAAAACCGCGTATCGTCATTCTGCAAAACCGCGTAACTGACATTTGCTGCCAAAAATTGGATTTGCTCACACAAGCTCTGAATATCTAAGCTCTTGGCTCAATCCTTATCCATTCGCCCTGAAATATACTAGCCAGAAATGCTATTGCTATATAAAAAAGAGAACCATTTTGAAATATGAGTGTTTTTGCACTCTAGAAAATAGTTAATGCAACCTCACATACGCGGTTTTGCATTATCTTGATACGCGGTTTGCATTTTGTTGATATGCGGTTTTGTAATTAAACGACGATAGGTATGTATTTAGTTGTCAGAGATTTTAAGGGCCAGTTTTTCAGTTCACGGCCGTTGTTTAAACTAAGATCAGCCAATCAAATATCAGCCAGCTGTTCAATTTAAACTCAGTTTACTTAATCTAAGTTTAAACTGGCACCGAAAAACTGGCCCTTAGTATTTCTAATGCATGTATTTAAAACACTTATAAAAAATACTTATTTACATTTTATGCTTAAATACTTTTTGTTTTATTTTTGTATTTCAAATACTTTCTAAATAGTGTGCGTATTTTTTATTTTAAAAATACTTTTCTTCATTATTCGTCATATTATCAAGTTTTCCTTTGCAACACTGTATTTAATTTTTTTAAATTTGTTTAGGATTACCAAAAACGTGAGAAGTTTAAAATAAAAAGAGCGAGAAGAAAGATTTGACGCTATCTTATTTTAAATTATGCCTTTACAAATTTCTATACGATTGCCGAATGTCAAGAAAATAAAGCGAGAAACTGTTTTATTAATACACCTGTTTATAATTTCACCATGATGAAATGCAGTGGTCGGACTTAAAAAAAATTCTGTGTGGTAGAATCTGGAAAAAAATGTGGTAGATTTAAAAAAAATGTGGTAGATCTCAGGTTTTGGATCAAAATTTGTACAAAAATTAAAGAAATTCTGTAAGGTTTCACCTTAATTGCAAACTTTTTAATTGGACTCTAAAAAAATTAATTTTAGTATAGCAAAGTGCTAGATTGAAGTTGCTAAAAATTGCATTGAGTTTTGGCAATTTTCTCCTTGATAGTGTAAAGCGGTTCGTTCCATATCAAAATATTTTTCGAACATAAATTTTTTTGCAACCTTGCGGAGTGCTGACAGCGTTTCATTCTATCATATCACGATGTAGCGAACAAATGTGGCACGTTACAGAAACCGCTACTTGTGATTTGCCGATTTTGGCAATTCTCAAGTAAATGTAAACGACGCCTCAGAAATTTTAGATGCACTGAAATTTGCTAATACTTTCACAAAAATCNTAATTGGACTCTAAAAAAATTAATTTTAGTATAGCAAAGTGCTAGATTGAAGTTGCTAAAAATTGCATTGAGTTTTGGCAATTTTCTCCTTGATAGTGTAAAGCGGTTCGTTCCATATCAAAATATTTTTCGAACATAAATTTTTTTGCAACCTTGCGGAGTGCTGACAGCGTTTCATTCTATCATATCACGATGTAGCGAACAAATGTGGCACGTTACAGAAACCGCTACTTGTGATTTGCCGATTTTGGCAATTCTCAAGTAAATGTAAACGACGCCTCAGAAATTTTAGATGCACTGAAATTTGCTAATACTTTCACAAAAATCGCCGTTTTTTTTTAATTTTCGCTATTGATTCTTTTTATAAATCATATATTTTAAAATTTAACATATGAAACCACGTTTCCTGTCGAAAAATTTATTGTTTAGAAAATTTACTATTTTTTAATTCAGAAATTTCATCGCTGCCGGGAATGCGGAATCTTGTATTTATATCATTCTTGTTACCATATAGTATTTAGTGTTGGACAATTTTTGCTCTTAAAATTAAGACAATTATGTCGAGCAAAAATAAAACTAGGTATTCAAAAACGCGAATATGTGGTAGATTTCAGACCTTGTGTGGTAGATGTGGTAGATGCTCAAAAAAGTGGCAGATCTACCACAATGGGGTAGAAGTCCGATCACCTATGCAATTTGATAAAAATTGTTGCAAGATGCCGCCGGTCCTTTACATTGCGTAATCTAGCATATATCGTTACCTCAGTGGCGGATCCACCCAAACACCGAATGTCTTCTTCTCCGTGCCCGTAACAGCCGCGCACAAATGCGCAAAAAGTAAAACTGCCATAACAGCTGTTGTTTACATTCGAAAGCAAATTTTATACAACGCATAAATGGAAAATACCTGTAATGTTTCAAAAAATTTAGGTATTTGCTAACTTTATTAGCTTATTATCCATAGAAGATAAGTACACATAAAATCATTAGGGGCATTCCCTTAAACTCGTAAAGTCTAAGGGCCGCACAGTGGGGCAAAAAAGGTTGCTGTGGACAAATGAATTTTGAGAGCCCAAATATGAACCGATTTCAAGTTTCTTTTTTTTTAAATAAGAGATAATTAAATTTAGCGTCTATCTATCCGTGACGATTTTTTAAAAAAGCTCTAGTTCTTTATTTATATATGTTGAAAAATTAAAGAAACAAAATTTTTACGTTTGAATGCTTCCACTTTTTTGGAAAATACTTATTTATATTATTATATTTACTTAAAAAATGTTTTTAATTTGTTATCTATTCTAATATATATTTTGATAGCCAGATAAAAACTGTTCGAAAAACTCGAGAACAGCTGTACCGATATTTTTGAAATTTTGGACATCGAATCTAGGCTCTCCAAGGATGATAATAGAGGAAAAATAATTTCGATATATTAAGGGGCGTGGCACCTCACATACAAATTGTCACACAACATATCTCTGGAAGTATTCATCGTAGAGTGCTGGAACTTAGTATAGAGATATATAATATCAACGCGCCTCCCATGCAAACTGAATTTCTCACATTAGTGTGTATGGTGTGTATGTATATGGGAGGTGCCATGCCCCCTTGATATATCGAAATTGCTTTTCATCTATTATCATCCTTGGATAGTCTGGAGTCGATGTCCATAATTTCAAAAATATCGGTACAGCCGTTCTTGAGTTTTTCGAACAGAAAAAAACCAAAAAACCGGATTTCAAAATATATATTAGTATAGATAACAAATGAAATACATGTTTTTAATTAAATGCATCCTATGGAAAAATGTTAATGAATATTTTTTAAATAATTCCATGCATTTGAAATTAATTTCAAGTATTTTCCAAAAAAGTGGAGGCATTCACACCTAAAAATTTTGTTTCTTTCATTTTTCAACATAAATAAATAAAACACTGAGCTTTTTTAAAAAATCGCCACACTATCGACGCTAAATTTAATTTTCTCTTATTTAAAAAAAAAGGAACTTGAAATCGGTTCATATTTGGGCTCTCAAAATTCCTTTGTCCACAGCAACCTTTTTTGCCCCACTGTGGGCCTGTTTTTCAATGTCTGGTTACAGAAATCGGAGGTAGAAGCTCCGGTTACATACAGCGACTGCTTTATCAATCACATGTTATATGCATGATGTCGAAAACGTCGATAACGATGTTTAACAGGGGGAAATTTATCGAAACTAGCTCACAAATCAAAACTTGCAATTATTCTGAGTACGAAAAGTAAAGTTTATAAATATTTATATCCCTAATTTAATACAGAAACTTATAGGTTTTTAGGAAGAACCTACATTTTGCATCAATTTTGCTGCGAAGAAAACAAAAACAAAACACAGAGACAGAGAACTGTCAAATCGAATTAACCCTTCGATTTGTGAGAAGGTCCCTAGGGACCTTTTCGTATTTCATGTGCCTATATCTTTTTGTTCAATGCATTTTTGAAAAGAATTTATACATGTATTCCAAGAATAAATTAAGCTGAATCGTTTAAAATAAGTTTCGAAGGGATACGGGATCACGTTCGAGTGTTATTGAGATTTCAACATATATAGTACGGGGATTAGTGACAAGGTCCCTAGGGACCTTGTACAATTTTAGAAGAAATAACAAGTTACTTGTCTTCATGTTTTGTTTTTTTTTCACTTGTTCTTCAAATTATTTCATTCCTAATATATATGCAGGACGTTAATTTAATCAAAAGACAACATAAATACCAAAGAAGTTGCACATGTACAGTCGAAACATCGAGCAACTCTTTGTAGGTCCCTAAGGACCTTCTCACGAATCTAACGTCATCGGCACTGTCACTCATCGGAGGGTTAAGAATGTGCCCATGTGAATGGGCTAATTCGCGATTGTAATTGGGGGAGCGAACAAAGTACTTCAGGGTGCCGTGGGAAAATGGTATTAATTTTACGAGGTGCGCGTAAACTGAGCTTCATACAAATCTTGACAAATCTCTTACGAGACTCGTAAACTTACGAGTTTTACAAGCTTTTACGAGTTTAAGGGGATACCCTTATTGCTTTTTGAGATTCTCGGGAATGCAATCTCTGGAAATATTGTAAATGTATAATGTATTTTCCAAATTTTGCTTGTGAAATAAAGGATGTAAAGTGAAAAAGCCATGGTTAAGATAAATTGAAATTTCAATTGGATGAACTTAATCTGTGTTCCGCATTTGTCAGATCCCAAACACAAAAAATAAGTAAACAGCTGATTTGTTGACTTTTGGACAGAGACCGAAAATAACCGTTATAATGAAGGATTTTTATTTAAAAATCATTGTATAATCGTTATTTTTCGATTTATATAATTACGATCATTTTTAATCGTTATTTTATGATTTTTATTTTTTCAATCAAAAATAATCGTTATTCTTTTATTGTTATTTTTTCAATCATTCTTAATCGTTATTTTATGATTTTTATTTTTTTTCGATCAAAAATAATCGTTATTCTTTGATTTTTATTTTTTCGACCATTTTTACTCGTTATTTTATGATTTTAATTTTTTATGATTTTTATTTTTTCGATCATATTTTCAGGGTTAATCTTGTCTGATCCTAGAAAACCAAAAAAATATGTAGTGTTGACAATTAAAGCAACAAACGTAGACCTAAGATAATCTCAAGAACCAAAAAGTTCAGCAGGAAAATGAAAACAAAAATTCTCTGATTCATTGCAGGTGATTGCATAATTTATACCAGTGATGGGAAAAATTTTATTTACTAAAAATTAAGTGCTAAGTATTGAGGTATTTATGTTGTAGTAAATACATATGTACCAAATTACTATTTACTTGGGCATTTTGGATGTTACTAAATATCGAGTTGGCTAGTAAATATCTACTTATTTTCACAGCGCTACATAATAATAATAATAGATTGGCGCTTACAAATATGCCAACGTTTGGCCGAGCTTTTCCTCCGATTTGTGGCGTGCGCCTTGATGTTGGCACACAAAGGGGAGGGACCTACAGTTTTACGCCGACTCCGAACGGCGATTGTATTTTTCTGAGAAACTGTTTTTCAGAAATACACTCGGAGGCAGTGATGAAAAATCAAAATTTAAAACTGTGCCTAATTTTTCCGAGAAAATGTGCCTAAATGCAGGTCAATGTGCCAATAAATTAAAAATCGATAGGTACCATTTCC
This sequence comes from Rhagoletis zephyria, assembly GCF_001687245.7. Taxonomy (NCBI): domain Eukaryota; kingdom Metazoa; phylum Arthropoda; class Insecta; order Diptera; family Tephritidae; genus Rhagoletis; species Rhagoletis zephyria. Next base: position 228,421 of record NW_016157192.1, read on the forward strand.
TTTATAAAATATATACATATGTATATACAATACTTATTGCATATTAGAAACACGGAAGTTCACGGAAGCCCTTTCTTATATGCATTCTTTCTTTTATGAAGAGTACGCTCAATAGAAAGATCCTTTTTATATACCCTTAGCAAATTAAGAAGAATTCCACTGTTTTAATGAATTATCACAAAAATTTTTGGGAAAATATAACTTTACAAAACAAAACGTAGCAAAGTGTACATACATAGATATACTAAAATTTTGACAACCTAATAACCTTTTGTGTAATTCTAACTTTTTATAAAAATATAGTCAATTCAACAACCAAAACCATAAAATTCAAAGTTTCAAACTTTCTACAAAAAATGCTCATTAAAATTTAAAACTTTGTTGTCAGAATTTTTAGAACACTTTCGGATATGCAGTTTATAGTCCATTCAATTTTAGTATAATAAAGTACAAGTGGCTAGAAATTCGCATTCATTTTTAATTTTATTTTTTGCATTTTCTTTATACATATTGTAATTGTATGTTCAAAAAATTTGAGTATGCTTTATATATCTAGAAGTAAAAGTGCAACACCTTCAAAGAAAAAAGTTCCGAGATTTTGAGCCATTTCATACTTCCACTTTATTATACTTAAATTGAATGGACTTAAAACTGCATACCCGAAAGTACTTGTGTTTTCTAAAAACAAATTACGTATGAACAAAAATCGTCTTTCAATATGTAACCCTGAATTACAAAAATACAAAGCATCAGTATATTTTATTACTAAAGTATTTGCAGATTAAATGTTCAACCGTCTTTAGAGCCAACTTATTCCTGTTATCGGTTCATTAAATTTTTAAATGAAAAAATGCGCCCAACGCAAGCTGAAGAATGTGGCGAAGACAGTGTCCCCTGCGCGATATGAGACACATTTGGAAACATCAACTCATTCAATTAATTTCTCAGGCAACCTGCGTAGTCAGCTAGTGCTCTATATTCCCGATTGGCTTCTGTATTTATCATCTCGGCTTCAGGAAATAATTTTATAAGTATAGGCACAATATTATTCGTATCGCCAGAGTTTACTGCCTTTGGCTTGAAAGCCGAAACGGCTTTAAAAAAATTTTATTATTAAGGTTTTCTTTCTTAAATCTTGGCAAACTTTAACATTAAACTGTAAAGCATTTAATTAAAAAAAATTAATTTCAGTTTCAGTAAAATTTTCTCTAGTAATGTGAATAAGAGCTTCTTCTGCTTGCATTTCTAAGTCTATATTATTTATCAATTTAAGTCAGGGACCGAACGTAACAGTTATTGATGAAAACTGGCATGGAAAAATTCACTATGAAAGAGATGTTCTACAACTAAGTGATACATACCTACCAATCGATTTCTTTTTTCACCGAGACTCAAATTTGAAAATAAATTTTTATTTTATTATATAATATTTTGTTTTATTATTATTTTATTTGCAAAATGAAAAAATTACAATTATTTTTGATTTTTTTATTATAAATCCAAAATAACCATTATTTTTGATTTTTATATTATATGTCTTAGATAATAGTTATTGAAGACTTTATAAAAGTCATCAATAAAAATCAGTCAGTGACTTTTACTTTTAAAAGTCATCAATATAAATCAGTCACCGACTTTTATTTTTAAAATCATTCGTGTAAAAGTCATTAACATTTTTCGCAGCTAAGAAGGTGTTGGGAAACAAAAGTTTACTACAACTTATTGAAATGACTTTTGTAAGTATGATTTAAAAAATAAAACTCAGTCACTGATTTTTATTTATAACTTTTATAAATAAAAGTCTTCGATAACTGTTATCTAAGATATATAATTTAAAAATCAAAAATAACTGTCATTTGCAGATTATTTATATAAAAATCAAAAATAATCGTTATTTTCGATTGATAAAATAAAAGTCAGAAATAACGGTTATTTAAAGAGTAATTAAATAAAAGTAAGAAAACCATAATTAAAGAGCGATTTTTTTAATAAAAGATGTAACTGTTACGGTCCCTGGTATTTATCCATCGATTTTCCTCATCAGTAACTTGTTTTTTTTTTGTAACAGAACAGACTTTAGTACAAATGCAAAAATTTGGCACAGAACCTGTTATTTTATAAATTTTTCTTCTGGTAAAGTTTGATTTTTTAATTTTTTCATTAAAAAATAAAAAAGCTGGAATGAATATTTAATTTGTCAGAAACTGTAAGCCCTATCGGAAAGTGATGTATAAACGGTTTATGGAGAATTTAATTTGCTTTCATTTGTCGTATTTTATATTAAGATTTTCAAATTGGTTCGTAAGATACACACACATGATTAAAAGGAACCAATTTTCGCTTTAAGCTGAATAACGGTAAATTGCAAATATCTCGAAAACGTATCCATAGAAAAAAAATTAACTCGATTTTCGGAATCACCGAGCAATTCTACATAGGAATTGGATAGTGGCATCCATAGAATATTTTTGCTGTAAACCAGTGTTATTAGAGCTTGAGCGCCTCAAGCCACAGCGCCTGAAAAATTGCTATGGAGCTTCAACTTTAACGTCTATAGGTCACTATTACTAGGTTTAAAATATACGTACATAGGTATATTATCCTCATTTTCGAGCGTAACTCCCTAATCTGCACTTAGCCAAGGAGATTAGCCATACAAAATTCGTCCCTTGTTAATCTGTAATTATGAAATAATCTCAGATTAAACCGATCACTTTTCGGTGTCCAACCTAGTTCCCAGCAAAAAATGGGTAATCGCTTTTAGTGGTAACGTGTTCTAGAAGGCATAGCGTTATAATGCCTTCGAATTTTTTCGCTTCTTTTATGCATTGCTAGTATTGCAAAGTAGAATGTCCTACAATATTTTATTTATTTCGCTTCTTTGTTTCATTTCGGGGAATGCAAAGTAGAATGTCCTATAATATTTCCTTTTTAATTCGTTTCTTTGCTTCATTTCCGGGAGAGCAAAGTATAATGTCCTACAATATTTTATTTGTTTCGCTTCTTTACTTCATTTCAGGAAATGCAAAGTAGAATGTCCTCCAACATTTTATTTGTTTCGCTTCTTTGCTTCATTTCCGGGAAAGCAAAGTAGAATTCTTCATCGTAGTCAGCTGAAAAATAGAATGAATATCCAAAAGTTCTTTTTCTACCGTTACTTTCTGTGGAAATTTGTCTCGCATAAAAATCATGTTTTGCTTTGTTCAATTTGCAGCGAAGTTGAAGTCAGTCGATGAAGTGAAGTACAAGAGTGAGGAAGTACAATTTTAAGCTTAATTAATAATGAATGTATGTACATACCGATTTTTAAGAAAATCTAAATACCTAAATACATACATACATATGTTTGTATAAAAGCTGATTTATAAAAAGTTTAATTAATTTTAATCTTTTAAGACACTTTCTGATTTAAATTTAATATAAATAAGTATGTACTTATCTAGGCATTCTACATTAGTTTCTCTGTAAGGCATTCTTTGTTCGCTTTTCTGTTTCTGTTTTCTGTTTATCCATGCGTTCTCCCTTCATTTGAAGGTATGGTGCGGGTAAGGGCTAACCTCCAATGACATGCCCATGTTAAAATAAGGCCTTGTTGAAGCGAAAGGGTAAGCGATTCCCATCGCCTAGCTCGTTTCTACTTTCGTTCCTGTGGTAATCGTGTTTTTTGCTGGGTTGTATCCATTATATTAGCGAAGAAAAGGAGAAGTGTCAAATGTAAAAGTAAACAAAAATGGACGCTAGCAAGGAAAAGAGGTTTGTCAAGGAATTTTTAATAAAATATTAACTTAAAATATATTTAAATTGCTTAATATAGCAATCACGGTGGCACAGAGAAGAAACTTTAATTTTCCTTGAGATGTGGGACTAACAGGCACAACAAATTTGATGGCTGATAACCTGAGATTTGCCTGTGTAAACGGGGTGATTAAAAAACCAGTATTGATTGAGATTATATTTATATGTAAACGTACTTTATGTTATTATGTGAACGATGTACAAACAAGTGCCTAACGATATGTTCAAACAGTAAAAAGTTCATAAAAGGACACCTTGGTAAAAATCAGAACATTAGGCGTGAGAAGAAAAATCAGTCAGGACACTTTTAATTAGGGTTACCAATACTTTCTAAGATTTTATAGTAAATACTTTTTCAAAAAAATTTTCAAATATATATAGTATTTTATTTAAAAGAAAAAGTAAAAACGCTTTTAAAGTGTACATCAATATTTAAATTAATATAAATTAAAAGTCCATTTTTTATTAGTGAGCTAGTCGCTTTGTTTCTCTCATTTCGCCATTTCACAATCATAATAGAAAAAACTGTTTCTGTGAATGCCGAAGTTGCAGGAATAGAGAGCATAAGGAAATAATTTTAAGTAAATTTGGTAATTTATTCTAAGTATTTTTAAAAGTGTTGTTATTTTTTATCTGTGGTTCTATTAATAAACTCACTATGACCTTTTGTTTTAAAGACTATTTCTTTTTTCTTCTTTTTTTTTAATCAGGGACGTGAACCGGATGACAAATTTGGTCGGTTCGGTTCAGCGGTTCGAACCGTTTTTGCACTTTTGGATTGGTTCGTCAAAGCGGTTTTTTGGTCTTTGAACTGGGGTTTCGGTTCGGTTCAACGGTTCGAAAAACAAAAAAATAACGCGCAAGTTAAAGCGTCAAGTGTCAAGTGCAACAGCGCGCAAGGTTAAGAGTCAAGTGTCTGTCAAATGAGATGGGTTGCCTTTACATTTGACACATGGTAAACAAATGGTAGGTATTACCATGTTTAACAAAAAGCATAAAAGTGGGTACATTTATCTATTGAAAATTGGTTGAAACGAACCTTTAAACCCTTAGGAAAGTGGTTCGGTTTTCGGTTCGGATCAAATATTTGTGGAAAATTTCGGTTCGGTTAAGGGTTCAGTTAATTAATAGAAAAAAACGGTTTTCCGGTTCAAAACCGGTTCACGTTCCTGATTTTAATAGGTTTTTTTCTTGCAAATTACTTAAATATATTTATATTTATAGTTGAAGAAATATGGTATTTTTGCATGCTATATTTTTTTTAACAGTATATCGTACGCAGACCGAAAAAATAGTACAATACTATATATTATAGTACGGTTGGCAACCCTACTTTAATTCGACCATAAAATCAGGACACTTCCTGATAAATCAGGACGTCTGGTCACCCTAATAACAACATAAGTATCAGACGAATGAAAAAATTTTACATATTTAGCAAGAAATAAGTGTAGAATAAAAATCCTGAAACTTTAAATTTAATTTAAGTGTCCAATAATATAAGATGAATGCATGTAATCAAAACTAATGGCTCATTGGCGATGTATTTAATTACATACTGTAATAAAATAATAAAAAGGATGTCGTAACCTTTTCGTTTGAAATAAATATTTAAATATTTCATATACATAAGTTTTGCATAATTTAATTAAGTTTGACTTTACAAACAAATGCAAATACTCTTCAAATTATTTACAAGCTAACACCTACTTAAACGTATTTTGTTTGGCTACCATTTACATACATACATATATGGTGATACACATTTCAATTATCTAATTCCCCTAATTAAAATAGAATTTTATTATTTAAACATGTGACAACCCTCCTACATATTCATAAAAAATAATCCCTTTTAAAACCTATTTAAATTGGTACCGGTCTTTTAATAATTCATTTAAATTATTATTAATTAATCGAATTTCAAAAAAGTAAACTTGTATCGCACATCTACAGGGCAATTCCTTTTTTACACACATTTCAATTATCTAATTCCCCTAATTTAAATGGAATTTTATTATTTAAACATGTTACAACGCTCCTACATATTCATAAAAAATAATCCCTTTTAAAACCTATTTAAATTGGTACCGGTCTTTTAATAACACTGGTCTACAAGGGTTTTGCGAATAAGACGGGACCTGGTGTTTCCGAACGGATTTTTCGTGCTGAACACGAATCTGGGGTCCAAAACTTCCCATCACGTCACGTTTTCGAGAAAAAAGGGGTTGAAACCCCTAAAAACAGCGTTTTTGGCCATTTTTGAAAAATTGTAGAGCTGAACCCTGACGTGCTACAAACTTTGTATATGTCAGAAATTAAAGGCTAAATCGTGCCCTTTCGAATGAGCCCTATGCCGAATTAATCGCATGCACCCTTAGATCAGGGGGTGTATTTGTGTCTAGGAGTCCAATTTTTATATCCACCATATTCGACCCGTCATCTTAAATTTTTAAAATCTAACTGCAGATTCGTAATCAGCGACTTTTAATATAGTTAAAACCTTGGCATTATTAATTTTCTATGATCGTTTAAGATTAAATTCTTTCTGTGATCAATTTTTCCTGCACCCCTAAACACAAATACACCCCCTGCTTTAAGGGTGCACGCGATCAATTCGGCATAGGGCTCATTCGAAAGGGCACGGTTTAGCCTTTAATTTCTGATATATGCAAAATTTGTACCACGTCAGGGTTCAGCTCTATAATTTTTCGAAAATGGCCAAAAACGCTGTTTTTAGGGGTTTCAACCCCTTTTTTCTCGAAAACGTGACGTGATGGGACATTTTTGACCCCGGATTCGTGTTCAGCACGAAAAATCCGTTCAGAAACACCAGGTCCCGTCTTATTCGCAGAAAAAAAGTTGAAATTTGTAGACCAGTGTAATTCGTTTAGCTTATTATTAATAAATTGAATTTCAAAAAAGTAAACTTGTATTGCACATCTACAGGGCAATTTCTTTTTTGAAATCGAGCAGGGATCTACAATTTTACGTCGACTCCGGCGATTGCATTTTTATAAGAAGCTGTTTTTCATGGCAGAAATACCTCGGAGGTTTGCCATTCCCTGCCGAGGGGGCATTTTTGACCTTTTTTCCATATAAAGCCTAAAACTGATGTGACTAAAATATTTGGTTTGAAATGCGTCAACTACAAGGGATGGTTTGCTGAGTATTATTGTTTTCATAAACAAAATTTTGGACCGGAGCCTTGATAAGGGGCAAAATTTCCGGCAAACCCATCCCCCAAAAGAAAGTTCCGGATCCGCCGCTGCGACAGCTGAAATGCAAAGGGCCTTTGCTAATATGCTTTTGTTTTGCATAAAACGTTGTGACGACTAGTGATTTGATTTGTATTTTCAAAATATTTTGTATTTAAATATTTTTTTGTAAAAGTATTTTGCATTTGTATTTCAAATACTTTTTATGCAAGGTGTGTGTGGTTTGTATTTAAACATTATTTTATAAGTATTTTTAATATCTATGTGGTACTCCAAAAACTAAATCCATCCATTTTAAGTACACAGGAAAAAATAATTGTAGTGGCTCAAAATTAATCAATTTGTCACAAGAAACTTGCCAATCGTTTTTTTGTCTTGGCGTCTGGCCACGGCAAAATATTTAATCTCAAGTAGAATATCATTTGTTGTTAAAAGAATTTCGATGAAATTCATACGGTGTAGAATTTGTATTTACCAGAAATAGTATTCACTTGCTAAAAATATTAAGATGTTGGGTGCATTCGAAAACGTCAAAATACAAAGCATCAGTCTCTTTTATTTCTAAACCTCAGCAGATTTTAATGCCAAATGTGCTCAGCCACGGCTAATTTTATACTAAGTTTAGAAATAAATAGTGTGATGCCTTGTATATTGACGTTTTCGAATGCACCCTCTGTTGTTGCAAATTCGCTCAGCGGTTCAAGCAAATGAATTGTTAATTGATTTTCTCACGAATATGGGCTGTGACGGCGTGTGAAGACTACCGATTCTGGCTCTGAGATGGTAAAGGGTGAACACACCAAAACTGCGACACTTTGGGAAGCTTATAACTTACCCAAAATGAATTCAATATTTTGAAATTCAAATACCATAAGCTGACCATGACCTTAGTTGGACGTAGAAGAAATTTCATTTGAATTTGATTCCTAGTTGAGTTAAAAATGGCAACCGAGTTAGAAACGAGACAAACCATTTTGCACGAGTTTATAAATGATTCGGCCTTAAGTACACGTAAAATTGCTAAAAAATTTAAGATATGTGCCTTTTAAAACTAAGATTGCACTATTCGACAGTTTGCAGGGTTTTAATCGGTACAAATAAGGCCTGGCAGTTACGAGAAAACCAGGGAGCGAGGGTTAGCATGGTCAAAGTGATCGGTAGGTCCTCAGTGCGTTTTCGCGAGATCCGAAGATTTTGTCGCGTTATGTTGCAAAATCCGTACGGAGATCGCAGTTTTTCGTACAAAAGGTAAAGCGGAAAGCTTCATTGAGATGTTCTACAGCTCAAACAGCGCCAGACCGAGGCGCAAAGTAGAATGTTACAGCGAAATCCCGCATTCGGAAGTTGTATGAATTCTAAATTAAAAAATACAACTGCATTGTTATGGACTNGCGGCTTTGTACTTTCTTGCGGTTTTATGCGCCGAGAAGGAGAGCAGACTTTCGAAGGTATATTCGGGTTATTCAAAGTCGGAATTGGTTCGTCATCGACGAGAATACCCAGTTGCAGTCTGACCTTCTTCACTGAAGTGGCGAAAAGCGTTGCTGAGGATTTTGTAGGGGAGAGGGTTAGACTCCGTGCAGTGACGAAGCGAGAAAGAGAATCGTCAGCATAAGAGACCATCGAGTCTACCTCTGGTGGTTGAGGGAGCTTAGAAATGTGAAAGTTGAACAGTAGTGGGGTAAGGACACCACCCTGTTGAACTCGCTGTTTTATTCCCCTAGGTTTGCTCGATTTCGAGGATTGGAGAGTTTCGGTTAAGGTCCCGAATTATTTGGCAGTTTAGTGCTGTTGTTGTGCTGTGCACTTTACGGAACCCATACTTATGCTTCGCTGGGGTCCAGAGATTTGTGTAGTGCGGGAGTAGAAGGGCCTCTAGTGTCTTCGCTACCTGGGAAAGGTGAGCTATCGGGCGAGAAGACTCTCCTTTGTTGGACGGTTTCCCCGGTGGGCAATCACCTCACGGTTGACCAAAGCTTGCTCACACCAGAGGAGAAGTTACAGGTCCTCAGATGGTCTTCCCACTTCTTCCGCTTATGTACGTTCACCTTGAGATCCCTGATACGAGGATTTACGGGAACGGTCTGGGGAAGGGATTAACCTTTTTGTTAGTAAATCTGTCGTTACAGTTTTGAATTTGGAAGGAATTGGTTTTAAATATAGTTCACTCTACAAAGACTCAAAATTGTTCACTCTATAGAATACTCAATGGAACAATTTTAATGTTCACTCTTTCGAGGTGTTCGTAGCATCGGGTGTTCAGTCCAGCCAGATAACACTGTAAAACGTTCCATACAAATTTGAAAACGTAAATTTCTCTGTGTGCATTGTTATGGACTACGAAACCTACTGCTATAAAAGTTCAAAATATATTGCAGGTCAAGATTTTTATACTGCTGCAAGTCGTCAAGATGGCCCTGAAAGTTGTAAGCTGAAAATGAAGTCCAAATTTCCAAAAAACCACATGGTTTGGCAAGCTATTTGTTCCTGTGGCCGTAAGAGCAGCACTTTTTTTCCATCCGGGACAATGAATGATCAAGTTTCTCGGGATGAGTGCCTCAAAAGGCGTCTTCTGTCATTTATCAACAGATAAGGAGTAGGCCACTGTTCTAGGCGGGCATGGCAACCTGCCACTATGCCAAGGACAGATTGCCGTGGTATAATGCAAATAACATCAATTTTGTACCCCACGACTGCAATCCACCCAATCGCCCAGAGCCATGTCCTATTGGGGAATATTGGTCAATTGTCAAAGGAATCTTGAAGAAAACAGGTGAAACAGTGAAAAATATTGAAGAGTGCAAAACAAAGTTGTTGTGCGCATCGCGTAAAGTCGATGATGCAGTCGTGCAAAACATGATGGCGCGTGTGCGATGAAAATACCGATCAGTTGCATATGGAGAAAATAATAACTAATATTTTAACATTTTAATAGCATCTAAACTTCCAAGTTATATAATACAAAAAAAATAATTTCAAAGCCTTCTAGTTTGTTTCTGGTAGTAATTTCTAAGTGTCGCAGTTTTGGTGTGTTCACCCTTTAAGTTCGAGTTCGCTTGGAGTTGGTTAAACTAAAGTAAGTCAATTATTTCATTCTAAATATAAATTACAATATGCAAATTTAATTTCATAAGGAATAAGGACCTAATAATGAATAAACCTAAATGCGATTCAAATATAATAGAATTTATGAAAAAAATTAAATGAGAAATGCAATTTAAAAATTACAATAAAAAACATAATTAAAACAATAAATTAAAAACCTAAATATAACGCGTTAATAAATATAAAAACACTCAGCCGCCCGAGGATTCCAAACTCGGATCCCTTGAATGACATGCCAGAGTTTTGTCGGCCATTGCGACAGTTGATATACTTATTCTTTCCATGGGGGATAAAGTGGCAGACTATAACGTCAACAAGAGCCAGCATTGTTGGCCGAAAAGGATATATTTTGCCGCAATAGTAAATGACCTTGCGCTTCAACTGCAAATGACATTTTGCTTAAATAGCAATATGTTTTCGGGCATTTTTTGAATGTAATTTATATTTGCGGCAAGATTGTATTTTGTTGACATTTTTTTGCAAGCTGTAAGCCGGGAGAGGAAATACATACCTGTAGCAAGAAATTAGCTGATACACGCTTTGGAGGCTGTTTCCAATCATCGTCGTCGTTAGCCGCGATCGATGCTTCCACTGGGGTGAAGGTTGTAAGCTTTACTCCATGATAGATATCGCGAAAGTCCGATTGCATTACCATACGGTCGACCGCCTCTTTCGTGATCGTTGCTAGTTGCATGTACTCATCTGTCGAGTTGTCGCCCAAAGCGCTATTGTACAATAGCATATAGTTGCCAATTCGCTCTGTCTGGATACGCATGGCATATGTGTAGGTCGCTTTATAATTTGAAAAAAAAAATGCAAAGTTTCTGTGTAAAATGTTTTACTATGTGGAATGTTTTACTTACGTTTACAAGGGCGGTCAGGAAACATGCGTGCAAAGCCAGGCCGGCATACACATCGCCAGCGCAGATCTGTCAGTGCGCATACCTCATTTCGCGACAATTTGCATGTGAGTTGGCAAGCTGTGACGGTCGCTTCATAAGCAACCTCAGATATAACAGTGCTGTCATATCCGCTCAATAGTTTTGGCGGCGACGCTATGAGCACGCCGCCGAGCAGCACTTGGCTGGGAATTTTGTGTAAGTCATGGTGAATAGCAACAGACTCCTCATCGCGCGTTGGCAAACTGAAGACCGATAAATTGTCGTCATAATCCATGTCAATGGTAGCCGCATTCGTGTCGATGCCACTACCGCTTGAAATATCACTCACGCCGCTAAGTGTGCCATCAGAAACAATGTCAGTTAGAGGTTTACGCTTGCCACCACCGTTTTGTGAGTTTGTCATAACAATGAAAATACTGTTATTTGGTGTTATCTCATCCATCTTACCAAGCGCTGAAGTGTCGTTTGGAATAGCCTCACTTGGAATGGTAGGTGGTGGTCGCGTTGTCGTATCGGCTGCAGACTCTTCTACTGCTGCTGCTTGTTCCGAAATTTGCACGCGCTCATAGTCTCTGTGGTTATTTCTATTGCTATTGATTTCATCAGCGAAGTTTTCGTGCTCATGCTGGAGTTGTGGCTTTCTGAAATCGTTGCTTGGCTTATGGTTCTGGTAGAGGTTTGAGTAAATTATTTGGGTATGGCTGTCTGTACTTTCCACCGAAACCGCAGTTGCTGTAGTGGTGGCGAACTTGTCTACTAAATTTTTTTCCGGCGCTATTGTTTCTGTTTCTATCTTTGTCGTTGTTGTCGTTGCCAGTATGATATGTGCCTCAGTGATGCGTGTTGGCTGTATTAGTGTACGTATTTGTGTCTTCGTTTTCGTTTTGGTCGCCACTTCGATTGCCGTTTCTGTCTCCGTTTCAGTGGCCCACTCAGTGTGTGTTATCGTGTTGATCACCGTTTCTGTCTGTGTTCTCGTTACCATAAAATATTTACTTTGCAGCTGTTCATTAGCCGTTGTGAGTACGACTGTGCTGCGTGTGGTTGTGACGGTTAGTAGCTGTGTTCTCGTAATGTATTTCGTAGGCAACAATATTATCCTTTTTAGTGACGTATTCTGTGGAAAACTTTCGGCTTTATTGGTGAATTGTTGCCGTTGCTCTTGCAGACGCTGCTTTATCCGTTGGTTAGGCAAGTTGTTGAAACTCCCAGGGGCCGCTTGATTCGCAATTTCGATAATCTTACTACTGCCTTTGTTGTGCAAGAGTTTTGTCTGCGGATTCGAGCTTGAGCTCATTGTGTTGACTGCTACCACCGCTGTGGACTCCGATGACTCCAAAAGTGGTGTCCGATAGAGTTTTAGTTGGTCCTCGTTTAGCAATGTTGTTGATGCTGAAGTTTTCTCTGCTTGTATTTTCTCCCTGTGTCGTTGTTGATGCCCTGATTGTTGAGCCATAGTTTTTGACTTTGTCGGCTTCGCGACAGCTTTATTGTGAGTAAACTCTTCAACCGTTCGCAGGGTATTCACGCTTTCTATTAAACTATCGCTAGGCGCGGCGCCTGGTGAGGTTGTTTCCTGTAGGAAATTACTTCTCGTTGGCTTAATTATAGCTGTCTTGTCATCGAAATAGTTACCGTTTCCTGCCATGATCGTTTCCAGGGCTGACGTTGATTTGGACTTCGTACTGCCGCCCTGGTGCATTGTCGTGTTGCGTGCAGTATCGGCTTTGGTTGTGGGTATGGGCTTCGGCTGCTTTACTGGCCTGCCTTCTGGTATGCGTGGTATGTAAGTGACGTCGTGTTCTGTAGGTGCTGGCGGTTGGGAGGGCGGCGGTTGCAACGGCGGTTGCAACGGCGGTTGCCACATCGTTTTAGAGTTGATCGTGTTATTATATACATGTGTGCTCATACTGCTGCTGCCACTTGACTTAAGTTTAACAGGTGCGAGCAGTATCAATAGTGGCTGTTGTCCTGGTGCTGCCGGCGGTGATGGCGGTGGATTTAAACCAACAACCCTATTCGCAGGCGACTGTTGGTACCCATATTTTGATATATTGCTGTTTGAAATCCGCTGCTTTTTATCTGCTTCCGCCGGCTCTCGCCACAAAGACTCGTTCACACGATTCGAGTGTTTGCGGTCTCTATTACCTTGTTCAGCATACGACATATCGGAAGGCGTACTTTCATGGTGTCCATGCGAGACGGCCTGTGGTGACGACGGCATGGCTGTCGTCGATGTACTATAGGCTGTTATAGTATGAAAGTCTTCCACCTTGAGGGGTCGAGGAGTGGCTTGCGGCTGCGTAACACTATTGCCGAAGAAGTATATGCTCTGTTCAGCTGCTTGCAAGCTACTGGGTGGCGGTGATTTTTGCGCGGACTTGCTGCTACTGCCAGTTTTGATTGGCTCGGGGGTTGTCATCGGTATTACTGCTGTACTGGTATAGCTATTAGCTTTTACCTTTGACGGCGCATTTGCGGTTGTATGCACGTGTTTGTACTCTCCAACGATATATGGTGCGCGTGTTGAAGCTGAGTTGGCGTCTAAAGAAACAAATATTTCATCCCCACCGATTTCGGGGAGCCTGAATCCCTCGCCTTTAGCTACAAAAACTGTTTGGGTTGGAGGTTGTTGACTTGAATGTATCTGCAAGGCTGGTGTGGTTTCGGCAGTGAATGGCACGCCACGCAACAAGAGATGTGAATGAAGGAGACTCTTTACTTTGTTGTTAACGTTCTTCGTCGTCGGTGATGTCGGTGCGGAATTAATGTAGGTGTCTAACTTAGTACCACTAGATACGTAGTATGTAGTTGGTCGTCGCTGTTCCGTAACTGTTTGAGCGTTACTCGCAGATGTGGGTACTTGGTTTTGTTTCTCATTGGCTATCGGCGTCATAGCGGTAGGGGACTGGTCGTATGTTCCATGTAAGTCATTGACTTCCAGCGCTGAATTAGGCGACAAAAACGGATGCAGAATGTGATGTTGACTACTTTTTCGCTGCCATTGTTGCACAAGCAATTTGTGCGGTGGAGTGCTGTGGGATACCTGCTTGTTTTTGTGTGCTATGGTATCTTCCGAGCGTATTGAGTGTATGAGCTGCTGCTGTTTTGTTTTGATTTGCTTGTGCAAACTGTTTGTTGCAGACGCTGTTCTTTGATCGGCGCGCACATCAGGTACGCTCGCATGACTTGTGGCTTCCGCTTTGTCTTCTATATGGGGCTTACTGCCGCCATTATAGTCATCATCAGCCACCGCGTCCTTATAGTCGTTAACATTCGAAGAGCTTTCAACTTCGTTGATGGTATCATCATGTTCATAATAGATTGCTCCTGTATTAATATCGCTCGCAACTGCATTTACATTGCCTGCGGTGTGGCCATTAGCTGCGGAATCTTGGACTTGTCGTATGACCGCGCTCGAGAGTGTCAACTGCGCTGGCGTTACTGGATTGCCGTTCGCCAATATATTTTGCACTGTGGCCGATGACGCCGGTATGAGCATTTGATGGAAGGAATTTACATCTTCAATGTCATCTCTGAAGTCGGCTCTATTACCATTCATCATTACGTAAAGCTGTGGGTAGTTGTTATACTTTTGCGTCTTCGGCACTAACTTAACTGGCCTCTGGGGAGTCTCCAAGTAGTCTGGCAGGCTGTTGTCGAGCGAGAACGAGCCAACCACTGCACTGTTCGAAGTTGTTTCACTGCCGTAGGTAGTTGATGGGGATTCCACGTAAATACTTACCGCACCTTTTGAGTGCGCATCGGGTTTATTTATTTGCCCGATAACATTTTCGGGCGTTAAATTCACCTGCACCTGCTTTTCATTGGGTTGAATTTTTATATGTGGCATGTTCGCAATAGTGAAGGGTAAGCGTGGGCCTGGGCCGACTGCATTGCTTGGTATTTGCCCATGCACGGCCGAGGCGTGTGTCGGGTATTCGGATTCCTTTTTGAATGTCAACGGTGGCGCATGCATATTTACATTGTGGCTAAACACATGCGTATGCAGATTGATCTTTTGGTGGTTGGAAGGCGAGCCTATGGGCACATGATCACCCAGCGCTGACTCTACAGCACCACCACCAGAACGTATTGTGTCGTAGGTGGCATTCAACGCTGAGTATGAGTAGGATGAAAACTCTGCCTTCGACATGTCATCCTGCTGATGCTGTGCAGTATTTGATCCACCAGCCAACGCACTACCGATATTCGACAGTTGCGGCGTCCTCGTGTGCTTTTGGTAGTAATCGATTGACTGCGCTGGCGTGTAAACCGTAATGTCGTACAGGTTAGGTGCTTTATTGCCTGCGATTAATTTCTCTCCAAAAGGTCTGGTTTTGCTATAGTTTTCCGCATAATAACCTGCGTGGGCCTTGGGAATATTGGCCAAATTTTCATTACGTTCATTCGTGAAAGTATGTACCTGACTTGGGGCTACATACGACGCAGGATTTGAAGATGCATATGGGTTGTTGGATGGCAGAGTTGGCGATGTGGGCAATGCAGGCGGCGAAAGTAAGCCGAATGACTCCGCATAGGCGATGTATGAGTTTGTCGAGGTTGGTGGCGGTAGCATGGGCGGTGGTGAGAGTGGTACCATTGTTTTGGTGGCCAACTTAAGTGAGACTACGGGAGGTGGCCGCAAAATGTTGTCATAGTTTTCGTTTGGCCCGTGCTTGATTTGTGGAGAGTGGTTTTCATTTTCCTGGTGCTGCTGGCGGTGGATCGCAATGTGGCTGTGGGGATTCGCGGCTGTTTGTGGTAACATTTGTTGCTGCTGATAGTCAACGGCTGATGCGTAGTGAGTTTTCTGCCCTTCTAACAACTGTATTGTGCCCATTTGACTGCCGATCGGTGTAAAGTTGTCTCCGTATGCTTGTGGCTGTTGCTGCAACTTGTTTTCGATGGAATTCCTTTTGGGCACCGGCATAAGCGGGTATTGTATGCCATTTGGCTTGCCTATGATAACGTCGGAGTTGGCAGTGATTACCTCGCCCGGACGTATCGGTATGCCGCCATTTATCAAAGACGTCTCGAAACCATTCTTATCGCCTTGTCTTTGTCGATTGGCTAGCTGGGCCAGCTGTTGTGGGTAAATATCGTTGGCTGTGCGCAGCAGCAACTTACTTTCTTCATCGTCAGAGATAGTGATGTCTGCCTTCGGAGGCTTTATGTGTAAACTTTGAGCACTGCTTGTGTCCAGTAGATCGGTAGCATATTCAGCAGCTGCTGTAACCGACTGTTGCCTGCGACTGTCTACAGCAAATCCAGCATCTTTCACCGGTATATAAATGGGCTCCTGCTTTTTGGCTGTACTGCTCTCGATGTGGTGTCTACTCTCTGTATCTGTGATGTTGTCAAATTTAACAGCACCCACGCCATTTGGAAGGACAGCCGCTCCTAATGCTGGCGCAGCCGCCGGAACCGAGAGCTGTATGGGCGAATTCGACATCTGGTGCAGATGCTGCTGTGTTTGATGCATACTACTTACATTCTTTTGATTTAGTGTGGTTTGGAAATTGCTTTGCAGCAGCCCGGCCATTGCGTTGAAGACTGGCCTCAAAGCCGTCAAACGATGGAAGTTTAGCGATCCAATAATCTGGTTGACCGCCACCGGTAGACGATTTTTGTTGTGCGTTGGATTATTGTTCTCAATATGCTGCTGCTTTTGCGGATTTGAGGGTTTCTCCAGCGTCGGAGATTTACTCACATAGACCGCGTCATATTCGGAGTCTGCTGTCAACGTGTCCCCGCCGCCATTTACTTCTTCCACATTATTGGCATCTGATTCATCAAATGACGTTTCGTCAGCTAAAATGCTTTCTGGTGGCCGAGTACTGACCGGTGTTTCAAACGGATATTTAGTGGTTACTGGATCTTTGTGCTTTTGTGCAGTGGGTTCCGTTGTAGCTGACCCTGTCATTATTTTTGTCGGAATTGTGCTCACAATACTATGGTTTGCTTTGGTGAATCTTGTAAATTTTTGGTTCAGGTTAATAAAAACAGTTGTCGGACTGATTTTTAGGCCTCCTGCTGCCTTTGTTGGCTCTCCGTTTGTTTGATTTTGCAGCGAAGCGGTCTTCATCGGTGGCTTTAATACTCGCATAGCCGTGATTTCCAGCGTTTGTCCGCTCAATAACGACGCTGTCGTAATAATGACGCGCCGTTCATGCTTGCCATTTTTTAGTTCAGCGCGAAATTTCGAGACCAATTCGCTGTTTATCAACGAATTAGGCACCGCTTCAGTGATGACATTCTCAACGATGCGCGTGTTTCTAGTTGTTGGTACTAAATCCTTCAAGCTGGTTTCTGCGGCGGTGCTTGCACTTAATAGCGATGTTTTGAAGTACGTGAATGTGGTTACGAAAGTTTTTGTTGTATAAATGTGGATGTCGTATTCGCTGTGCAATGGACTCGCTATTAATATTTGTGACGTTCCTGCTATGTTATTTTTTATAGGCATTGTGTTGGTGACATTTAGTTCGCCATAAGCGTTGAAATGGCCAACTTTTGTTGCCAGCAATGTGGTACTGCGCGGCGGTAGTGACTCTGTTACGATCACCTGCGTGAGCATATGGGTGGTGGTAATCAGTTTTTCGACGCCGGCACTGTGTAGTGTGTTTGTAAATGTCAGTTTGCTGTAATATGTGTTAGTCTCGTGAGCGGGAGTGGCTTCTTCGGATGGTTGCAAAAAGTTAATGTAATCGTCAGGGCCAGTGATGGTATTTATGATTGTGCGCTTGGATGTCTGTGCCAAGGGAGGATTGGCATCCATAATTGTGTTGTAGTAAGAATAAGTTGTCGGAAAGATGCCTATCGCTAATGCAGGCGTCTACAAATGTAAATATTGAGAAAGAGCGAAAAACCGTGTTTACTCTTATTAATTTCAAATCTTGTCTCTTTCTTATTTCTAGATCTAAAATCGCACTTAAAGCAACAATGTTATTAAAGAGAAACGTGTGTAAAGATATCGCATATCCTTACATACTCAGCACAGTGTTAATATGTATTGGGTAAGGGGCATAGTATCACGGTATAAGAAAAAAAATGGGCGTCCAAGGAAAAATGCCGGAGCCAGGACTTTAAAGAGCTTAATTCGGGGAACAGAATATAAGACTAGGATTAAGGAATAATTCATTGACAACTTAATCAACTTCTGGATTTCCTAATGAACTCGAGAATTGATGTCAAGGAAAGTGAGTTCGCTTTTTACTACTTATGGTACGAATAAGCCAAAAACAGATTGTAGAGTAAGGGAGTTTATATATGGGCAAATCCGAGAAATAGTCAACCAAAATCGCAAAAAATGCATGCAATTCGAATTCTCTCATTTTTGGACATTTATTTGAAAAATCTGGGCCCTTACCCTGTAGTTCGAATCGATAGTAAATTTGTTCGAATTCGAACGATTGGTACTATAATAGGGTTAGGCGTTCGAATAGAAATTCTTTTCGATTCGAACTACAGAGTAAGGGCCCTGATTTGCAACTCTTACTTCTTGAAACAAAGCTCTAAATAACATTGGTTTTAAGCACTATATCTTTTTATAAAATACAACAATATCGCTTTTAAAAATCAATTTTTTCAACGGAAAAAAGAGTAACGTAACGTCCCGAACGCACGTATACAATTGTTTTAAAGTTTGCTTTTACATCACATTTTGTAAACTTCTTTATTTCCGACCATAAATTTCGAAGGCAAATACACCGACATTAACTCAAATTCAAATCTCCATTATTTTGTTCTCATAAGTACTGGTATAAACCTTGCATTATACCGCACAAAATATTTAACTTAATAGTGGTTTTCATCTAGGGTTCCCAGATTTTTTTGGCGCGAAATCAGTACATTAGACTTTTTCATGCTATAAAAATCAGTACTTTTCAGTACCCTTTTATTCCAAGCAGAATTATGAATGTAAGTAGCAGATAATACTTTGAAACGCCAGAGCACTTGTTTTTAATAATATTTTGGTATGGGTAAGGCTTCCTCAAGAGGGCCCCGAATTTGCCAAGATTATACTATTATTACCAAGAAAAGCAAAAAAAAATTTTATGTAACGCAAATAATTTCATTGTATAGTTTAATGCTTTTTAAATCTGCACCCAAAAAAATTTTTTCATTCGGCCACTTTCAAAGGAAAATAAAAATTTCCAAAACATTGCAAAAATTTTCAATTTGTTGATTAAAAAAAAACTGTTTGGAATTTTGCTACGAAATTTACACAGTGTACTTTTCGACTACAAAACTCGGCGCTGCCTGAATATCATTGAAAAATATTAATCTTGGTAAATTCTGGGCCCATTTGAGGAAGCCTTACCCGTTTATAAATAAAATGTTGTTCATACATTAACATGTAGTACGAGATACCTTTATAATATTACAGGAGCCAATAAATTATTTTATGTACATGACATTTTTTAGAAGTAATAATGAGATCATTTCCACTTTCAGTGCTTAAATAGTCAAAGAACTCTAAACGTTATACATATTTTAATATTACTTTTAATTTGAAGTTCACTTTCTAAAGTTTTAATTAGAAGTCGGTTTCTCTCTTTTCGCCAGGAAGCAAACTTTATATTTAAGTTAGTTCCTCTCAGATGCTTCATTTGAACGTTTTATCGAAAAAACAAAATTACATATTTATTCAAACTGTGGGAAAGTAGCACTATTTAAGGACTGCATCCGTATTTTCTCATGGCTTAAATTATTTTTTCAACTGCGCAAAAACTTTGAAAGACTAAGAATTCGCCAAAAAGAGTATCTAAATTGNGAAGTAATAATGAGATCATTTCCACTTTCAGTGCTTAAATAGTCAAAGAACTCT
>NW_016157192.1:248370-264875 GCF_001687245.7 Rhagoletis zephyria
TTGTTGTATTTGTTGAATCGATACCACCTTATATATATTCGCCTTGGTTGGGGTGTTTATGAAACTCAGAGTTTAATTTGCCATTTTTTTGTTTACTTTTTCTTATTCTCACTTAGTCTGTTCCCGTACTACAGGATTTAACACACACACACATAAGTCTAGAATACCAACCAAAAAAAAAAACAAGAAATTAGGAGCGATAGAACTTTTTACGCTTATTTAAACCGTACCAAAATTATTTGGTGCAAATAAAAACCAAAGCCAGGAAAAGAGGTTAAAGTTCAACTTTTCTATTTATTATATGTTTAATATCTCGGCAACTACTTAACCGATTAAAAAATTATTAATGCTAATTTCAACATAATTCAANAATATTCTTATTTAATTTTGTTTTTTAGTATTTTCGGACTAAAAATATAAAAAAAGTATATAAATTATATACATAAATGAAAGACAAATTAATTACCTTTATTTTGACGCCATTAGCTTTTTAATAGGTTATGTTGTTCAGAAGATATTAATATTTAAAAAAATCAGAAAATTTAACTTTAACCATTGATATCGTCTTTATATTTTACTTTCGCCAGATAATTTTCGTAGCGTTGAAATCAGCACAAAAAGTTCTATCGAGCCACGATTTTGGTTTTTGCATCGCTAGATTGTTGATATTCTAGACTTATGTGCACAGAACGACCTCAGACTAATTCTGACTAAATCCTGCAGTACGGGAACAGACTAAGGGCCGTTTGCACCATGTCTAGTTAACGCCAACTGGAGGTACATCCTTCAGTTAAGCACGTTAACTGCTTTATCGATCACATGTTATATGATGGGTGTCGATAACGTCGATAAAGATGTTTAACTGGGAGTTAGAATTAACTAGACATGGTGCAAACGGCCCTAAGGGCCGGTTGTTCAATGTCTGGTTATCACTACCACTACACTATCGACGATTTTGACATCATGCATGTAACATGTGATCGATAAAGCAGTAGTTGTGCTTAACCGGAGCTTCTACCTCCGATTTGTGCTAATCAGACATTGAACAACCGGCCCTAACTGTTGGCAAGTTGGTTTCAGGTTTGGATTATCAAAGACACAAACCAAATCGGGTCAAAAAAAGGGTTGCATTCGCATAAACTCCAAATAAAAATTTCTTGTATGGGAAAATCCGAGTTTAAGAGAACAGTTAAGCGTTCTATAACCAGTTTTAAAACTAATTTTATATAAACGCCATATATTTATATTTTTTTGTTTTTTTTTTAGTATTTCCGGACTAAAAATATAAAAAAGTATATAAATTATATACATAGATGAAAGACAAATTAATTACCTTTATTTTGACGTCATTCGTTTTTTAAAAGGTTATGTTGTTCTGAAGATATTAATATTAAAAAAAAAATCAAAAAATTTAAATTTAACCATTGATATCTTCTTTGTATTTTACTTCCGCCAGATAACTTTTGTAGGGTTGAAATCAGCACAAAAAGTTCTATCGAGCCACATTTCTTGTTTTTGTTTTTGACATCTGATCAATTGGCCACAGTTGGTTTAGACCAGGCGTTCCTCGATCCGCAACCGAGGCCACCATGATAAACTTGTTGTGCTTCTTGCTTGCTTGGTCGTTTGTCATAGATTTTTATAGATTCGTTCTTTTCGCTATCGTCATTTTCTAAATTTAAAGTTTGGCGTAAAAAGCTTTGCAGTTTTGTTGTTTCAAGTTTTGTGCAAGGCGAGTTTATATAAGGTGATAGCAGTAGTACAAAAACAAAAATTTTGTCTTTGGCTTGGCGGCACAAACTGCCAAAATCTATAAGAGTGTTTGCGGAAATGCAAAAAAAAATTTTGAATTTGACATTCGAAGCCATGAGGCAAAACACATACACCAAAGCAGTTGATATAGTATCTAACACCACCCTATATAAATTCGCCTGGGTTTTGTGTTTTACAAATGTGAGTCATAAATATTTTTCTCATCACCTTAAAGCAAGAATCACACGACTTGCACAGATTTGTACATTTGTACAGACTTGTACATTTTGGCAGCCACAGAGTGGTGCTGTTTAGAAATTTGAGCTCACCTCAATAAGATAATCCCTGCTTAAAACTCGGAGCGATATAAATGAAAATGGTGCCATCAAAACAAATAAACTATTTTACAAATACATGCGAATTCATGAGTGAGCCGAGCATGTAAGGAGTTTGTGGTGAAGATAATGCAAATAACGCTAGCGCTCCGAGTGCTCTTAAAAAATATACCTCCTCAGAACGAGATGGTTCCTTAATAATTTTGCGTGCTCTGTTTCTGAAACCTGGAAGTGTCTAATCACACTATTTTAATAAATAGAACACAAGAAAACATTTTATTTTTATTTTTCCTACTCCGAATTTAGTTTTGGGACTCACCCACGATGCAAATTAGAATCGTTGGATATAATCGTTACATTTTTTGACGAGCTTTAGGGAATATGTTAGAAATGTCGCAGCAGGGGGTCTACCGAAACTAGACAAGTTTTGAAAGGGGTCTAACAAGTTTGGGGGAGAAAACAAGTTTGGGAACCTCTGTACTAGAGCAATTATTCGGCCAGATTTGGATTTAACACAAAAAAAATTACAAGAAACCAGGTGGTAAAAGAGTCAAAATTTCTCGAACTCTGTTATTTTTTATTACAATTACAACGCTGTTATCAACTTGCAATGTTGTGAAGATTAAAATCAAAGTTCCTAGACAAAAGTATAGACATCAACCTCGACGGTAGGCCTTGCCGGAAATAGTTAAATATTCCGCCTAAAAATATGCACTACAAGCCATTTCTTTAAATGAAATTAATGGGTGCTCGTATGTATGTATCCACGTAAGTACCCACCAAACAATATGTGTTGCCAGCAATAAGAAAACGTGTCGCCCTCGGAAACAAATTTATTGCCGGTAATATTGCCATCGAATCGATTTCCTATTACCGGTCGCTCTAAAACGTCCGCCGAAGGCAACTCGCCTGGGCGAGTCGTTTTCTTATTACCTGAATGAGTCCTTTTCTTATCGCTTCAGGCGATTTTTGGAATAATTTTATTCTTTTTAATACTTCATTTATTTTTTTGTACCAAATTGCAACTTACAATCGGAATTAATTCATTTTCTCGCTGTGCGACTTCCTATTTTTTCAATCTTGTCCTTGGGCATAATTTGGATGCTTTTGGCCAATACTATTGACGCCATATTCATAAGCTTCGGAATTTTTGAGAACTTTTTTATTCAAAATTGACATGAACGAAGTGATGTTGCCGATTTGTCACCACAGCAATAAATCGGTGAGTCGCCAATTTGTTGCCATTGGCGATTGTTGCTTATTTCTCATGTTTTGCATGGTGGGTATGTACATATGTACATTAGACTGCATCACTCCCCATACAAAAAAAAACGATGCTGTTTTTCCATTGGAGATATAAAATCTATTATATTTTAAGACGTTCACCAAAATATTTCGGAAAAATATTAAGATTTAAGCGAGCTGGACCGATTTGAAAATACCTCCAAAAATGGCGTTTTTTATGAATAAAAATAGTTTTGTAATCCCGGCGGAAAAACCGCAACTTTTTTTGGTGATGCAGTCTAATGTACATACATTTATACAAGTAGTTGCGCAAATACCAACTTTTACAAATAGGAATCGAATAAGAATCTTATTTGTACTAATTTGTATTTGCGCAAATATTTGTGTGGTGTATTTTGCGTAATAGTCTTCTGTTCGCCTTTATAAATGGGCTAAAAAGTAGAAAATAATATTTCTCAGTCGCATAGAATTTGTCTTGATAACTTTTGATTTTGAAATTTTAGCAAAAGTCATTATAAACAATTTATGAGATTGAAAATGAAAAGCGTGGGGCGCATGTAATAGACTTGAATATATGTAAGTATGTATGTGGTTATATGAAAAACGGCCGCTTAAAATCGATCTCAAATTTGTACTTTCGCTGTAGTTTTACTATTGTCAATTAAATCTAATGCTTTGTATCATGATACAAATACTTATAAGGTACAATCGCTGAGAGCCAACTTTAGGAATTTTGACGTTTGCTAGCATTTTTGAAATTTTCTCTCGCCGTCATTTCATTTGTTTGTTTTTATTTTCACTCGAACCAAATAAATATATTTCTGTCGAAACAACAAAATTTGAATGTACATACATACATATGTATGTATGTATGTAAATAAATAAATGTAAGCAATTGTGTGTAAGGAACTTCCCGCATGTTAAAGCATGTTAAAGCGAAGATTTTGGCATACATTTAAAGATATTGTACCTTAAAGGCACTGTACTGCTCCAAAGAACTACATATCTTTTGCTTATATTAAGTCAAGTGATGTGGCAAAATATGAGCCGAGCATACATAGGGACAATTTGGCAAATCCCTTTTCATAACACCACAAACCTCGATCCATTTTTTCCTTCATACGGTAATTGCGGGAACTAAACAAACTTGATATTGCTTTGCTTGCAGAGGACAACGGAATTTTCGCAGCCTTTAAAGCAGCAACTCATTTTTCTTCTCTACATGTTTAAATTTTTTCCCACATTTGAATAAAAAAATTTTCAAATCATAAAATTTCATTTGTTTATTTTGAATTTATTTGACATTTGAATCATTTCGAGAGAGTTTAAACAAAAAACCCAATGGCGGACGAATTGAGCGAGCGGTTTTACCCTAGGCATATTCAACAAGGTAGAAGTGACAATTCAGTCGGGCTCTCTTATAGCCATAGTTGCCAACTTGGTGCTTAAAGCACTAGATTTAGTGCTTTTTGAAAATTAGAACGCCAAAAAAAGTTACTTAGTGCCTAGTGCCTTTTTTAGTGTTTTATTTTACTAATATTACTCCGATATAGTTAAAACCTGAAATAACTTGAAATATTATAAGCTGTCGTGTCTCATGAAGATGCGGAATTTACAAGAATATACAAATTTACATGCACTAAAATACAACCAAGATTGATAAAAAGCTAAAGTTGCAAACCCAACTTGTTGAATTCAAGTTGCGTTGAAAATGCTAGTACGCAGGTAAGTTAAGTGTTTCTTTTCTTCTTTTCTAATGTTTGTATAAATTTTGATTTTTTTACCACCTGAGTAAAACACATCGTTTCTTGGTGCTGAATCCAAATCTGGCCGCACAATTGCTATAGTACTAGAATTTTTAGAAAACACGGGTTTTTGCGATATTTGAGGTTATATAATGAAAACATCAAATTTTTTGGTCATTTCTACTTAGGGAATTATTTTTGTGTGTTGCGATTCGATATTTCTTTCTCGAGATATAGTAGTTTTAATAGTACTTCGGTAATACGTCGTAAGCATGAGTCATCAAAGCATGTATAGAGGCTATTCAATCGTTATGAGCAAAAACGTTTTGTGTATTGATTTATGTATGTATTCTTGTAAATATTGTTAATTTTTTACTTTTGTTAAATACAAACTGTTATGAAAAAGCATCCTTTGATTAAAAAAAATTTGGTGCTTTTAGTTTGGTAAAACGCCTTTTTCCAAGTTTTTGGTGCTTTCTGAAAATTAAAAGTTGGCAACACTGNAACCAAGCGTACGCGCATTTTTTTTATTCTTGGACTAATGCAGCGTTTTTTGCTGCGTTTGGCACTTTCGAACATATATTTTTGAAGAGCATTCATGCTATCGCATTTAGCAAATGTACATTTACCCAAGGCATATTCAACAAGGTAGAAGTGACAATTCAGTCGAGCTCTCTTATAGCTGACTGTAATGTCAAAAAATGTAAATAAAGAAATTAAACCTTTGTTATGCATTTACCATATTTGATAAAACTCTATATCTTTGAAATGAAAGTTTTTGTAAATATGAACATATTTAAAATCTCATTAGAATCCGCTTCATTTTAGTTATTGCATTTTCGTTTTAATGTATATGTGGAAATGCATACTTGCACAAAATTACACACTAAATGAAACACGCATTTATAAAACCATTTTCACAATTTTCTTGCTTTTACTAGTCCAATGTTTTAGAGGATTTATTTTTTATTCAAATAGTTAATTCTAAAGTATATTAGACATTAAAAAAAGTTGTATTCTTCTAAATTTACATCAGAACTTAACTTCAATAATTTAGCTATTAAATTTTTGCAATCCGAAATTTTCTTTCCATTAAATTTATTAAAAAATACTTCCAGTTCCTGTATGTCAACAAGGAATTCTGGTTTAGGTTTTATCAAACAGAAATTTGGTCTGTCCACATATATGAGTGGAAGATTTTCTCTTCATATTCGGTATGATAAATCCTGCACCTGGGAACAAACGCGTCCGCTTAGAAATACTGGGCTGCGAGGGGCAACAAATAAAGTCACTGGCACTAAAATTGTTTTCGCGCACACGTGAAGAATCTCCTAAATAATGAAATATCGCAGCAATTTGCCCACCATTGTCGCTTCACTTGACAATTCGGAGGTTTAAAATAATGCACAAGTTTGTTGTCCTGGGTCTTGTCAAACACAACATACCGCCCGTAATTCCCTTTCATTTAATTATGTATTTAAAATTAGTCACACAGCTCACAATTGAAAATTGAAATAAAAAAATTTAAATTTTGAATATTATAGGGATAAGAGTTGACATTTCNGGTTTTTTTTTGACGTTTGCTAGCATTTTGATTACACTCTCTCGAAATGATTCAAATGTCAAATAAATACAAAATAAACACATGAATATTTATGATTTGAAAATTTATTTATTGAAATGTGGGAAAAACTTAAAAATTTTGAAAAGAAAAATGAGTTGCGGCTGCCCAAATTCCGTTTTCCTCTACAAGCAAAGCAATCTAAAGTTCTACAAGTTCCCGAAATTATCGTATCTACAGCAAAAATTGATAGAGGTTTGTGGTGTTACGGAAGCGGTTTTTCCAAGTGCTCCTGTTTGTGCAAGGCTCAGTTTTTGCCACACCACCGGACCGAATGTAAGCACAAGATAGTTCTTTGCAAAAGTGCAGTACCTTTAAGGTAAAATATCTTTGAGTGCATGCCAAAATCTTCGCCTTAACATGCGGGCAGAAGTCCATTACAGAAAATTGCTTCCATTTATTTATTTACATATGCATGTATATTTGTATGTACCCACTAGAACTTGAAGGGAGATTTCCCAATGTGAGGAATAAAAGAGTACTCCCTTTGCCCTGATTTCGGATCAATAGGAGAGATTTGTCGGTTTTGAACTCCATTATGACTCGCTTAGAAGTCAAATAGGAGATCTCCTAAGCGAGCAACAAACGAATACTCCAAGAGGCATGATTTTGGAGCAATAAACGATTTTTGTCGACTTTGTACTCCTTTATTACTCGTTTAGGAGCCAAACGGGAGATATCCCAAGTAAGCAATAAAAGAATACTCGCTGAGGAATGATTTCGGGGCTATAACTGAGATTTGTCGGCTTTGTACTCCGTTATTACTCGCTTACGGGCAAAAAGCGATGTCTCCTAAGAAAGCAATCCAGGAGTATTCCTTTTGATTTATGGGGGAACTATATGCACCTCGTTCAAAAGATTTTTTGTGTTATTGGAAAAATTTATCATATATTTCATATAGAAACACAATAAGGAGGATGCAATAATTTACTGTCGATAGCACACATTTAAATGAAGGTCCGTATGTTTTGCAACTTTTGTTTAAATTTATTAAATATTGTATTAGATACCGCTAAATACTTTTCAGATTTGGCTAATTATTAGGACCGTCGGCACTTACGCATGACTCTGTGGTTTTAACGTTCATATCACGCCGGTCCAGATCTTTTACTGGGTGACAAAGATATCAGATGAGCAAAGTCACCTACACATTAAAACAAGAAAGTTTTATACACTCTCCCTATTTGCGGGTACTCCTGAACACCCAAGCATCCCTGACACCCATGGCATCATGTAGTTATCTTACCGTTTTATTTTTATTCTGTTTTACTTTTAATGCATTTCTTCGCAACAGGTATTCCAAAATTAATCAATAATGTAATAAGTATTATTTATGTTTTGTCTGATCTCGTACTTATAGGTATCAGTTAAGATCTTTTAATATTGTATACAAACGTGTTTAAAAAATTAAATAAATAGATTGCGTAAATAGAAAAATCTTCTAGCTATTGTGTGGGGCAATGAAAAGCTCTTTTATTACTCGTACAGGAGGCTTTCGGGATGCCTCCCATGGGAGTACTCACTTATTGCTCGTTCGGGAGAAATATAGGATGTTTTTCTATGTGCAGTCCCTTGTCGTGTTTTTGGGAGATATAGGGGAGGTTTTTATGGGAGTACTCCCGTATTGCTCCTTTAGGAGGCTTGTGGGATGATATTTCTGTGTGTGCTCCCCGATTGCTCGTTTAGGAGGTAAAAGGGATTACTCCCCTTCCTAGGACATACAATGTTAAAGGGAGTATACAAAATTACATGCTTATACACAGAAGCATAGGGAGCAATAGGGAGCATTCGTAAACTCCCCAGGGAGTACTCACCGAGCAATCGTACGATGCTCCCAAGTTCTACTGGGTACATTCAAATTCTGTTGTTTCGACAGAAATATATTTCTTAGGTTTGAGTGAAAATAAAAACAAACAAACGAAATGGCAGCGAGAGAAAATTTCGAAATGCTAGCAAACGTCAAAATTCATAAAGTTGGCTCTCAGCGATTGTAACTTATAAATATTTTTATCATGGTTTTGCCCATGATACAAAAAATAAGGTAGTTCCATTGTCACTTTTTCGTCGCCATATTAACAACCTGACAATTAAGCAGATTGTGACATTTCGTGCTACCATACCCAATATCTAAAATCCTTCAAATTTTCTTATTAATTTTTTGTCGATTTAAAAATTTTTGTTCTTAGATGTACATTTTAATTGTGTGAAAGCTGACAGTTTATAGAATTAACTAGCGACGAAAACAAAGGGGGGTTAAGTGGTTAAACCTTACCTAAGCCGATGATAAAACTTTGGTTTGGGCATTGTGACTCCTCAAACGAAATGAACTAATGATTGCAAAAAATGAAATCAAACATCATAGTTGACCAAAAAAGAAATTAGACTTCATTCTCTCAACTTCTCAGAATGTAGTAAAGCTAAAAAATATATAATAAGATAGGATATATTAAAACAGCCTCCAAACATTTACTAAAGACGCCCCAGGACTACACAAATCAGTTTGATTGAAAATTTATTCTTATCTATTTATTTTATACTTAAATTTTGGGTGTGTCTAAATTTCATGTGAAAACAATATGTGTTTCTAGAAAAATTTTACTGCCCATGGGTCCTAAAGTAAATTCCATTTGCTGTTAAATGGACAAAGACAATGAGTATCAAATAACACATCGACATGTGTAATTTCAGTGTCTGAATTACATCAGAATCATCGTATCCGATATAGAAAACTACATTGTGAAATAATGAGATGAAATTTTAAAATATGTTCACTAAAATTGTATTAATATTAAAATAACGATTTGGCAAGTTGTCATCGAATTTAATGTAAAATTTAAACGTTTTTAAGATAAGATATTGATTATTTTTAAAAGGTATATTTTAATACAACTATTTTCTTTATAATCCCAAATTTAGGATATAAAATCTCCCACATCAAAAAACTTACAATTGGGTAACGCCGCTTCCAATTTTTCACAATTGAGCAATTGTCAAAAATCTGCTTTTTAATCAAAAAGATGTTTATTGAAACTACCTTGTTTTTTGTATCATGGTTTTACCTTTAAATATTTGTATCATGCTTTGTATTGCAAGCACTCCGTGTTTTGCGTTTTCAATCCCATAAATTGTTTATAGTTACTTTTGCTTTAATTTCAAAATCAAAAGTTATCAAAACAAATTCTATGGAACTGAGAAATATATATTTTCTACTTTTTAGTCCATTTATAAAAGCGTGGTATATTAAAAAGTTTTTTTTTATTATTTTTTTTTTCATTATTTTATCATTCATTTTAGTATAAAATTTTCGGCCCTTTAGCAACACCGAAGTTTACGAGGTCATTCTCGCATCAAATTTGCCTCGTAATTTTATGAGATTCGCATAAACTGAGCTCCATACAAATTTTGACAGCTCTTTTACGAGGCTCGTACTTTTACGGGATTTACGAGCTTCACGAGGCTTTTACCATTTTCCATTTTTAAAACCTATATTAAATTATTCTCTCACATGATGTTTAAATTAAAAAATCGAATACACCTCTTCTGCCGTTCGGACATGTATTGCTAGCGCTCCTACTTAAAACGAACTATTTTGGGTAATTCAGTGGTACCTTACACTAAAATTTGCAAAAATTGACGCTAGAGCATCTAGGTGTATTTCTGCATCAAAAATAAATGTCGCTTATGTCTTTTTGGCGGTTGGGGCAGTAGGAGACTTTGGTGTATTCGAACTGTTAATTTACATGACAAGCGGCCGATATCCTTCAATCTATTATTATCTCTTCATCAAGGTTCTATGCGGCAAATTTTGCCTGCAAGTGGTAATTAAACTGTTTGCACATGTGCTTACACGCGTCAAAGTTACTCCCAGTGATACGGTCGGAGTCATCCTGAAGTAGTTACGCTCCTCTGTTGCGATATTTGATATAACTTGTTCTTGGCTTTCCACAGTTGTTGAGCCATCCTGAAGGTATGTTGTGTGATAGGTGTAGGTTGTTAAGCATATCTTCGTTACAAATTGATTCAGATCAACGGGTATCGAAAAATTTACCTGAAAATAGTACAGTATATACTTATATGTATAGTATATGCTTTTAAGTCATTAAAAAGGAAAAATTTTAATTTTCTTAAATCAAGAAAATATATATAATATTAGGCTGTTAGGCCTTAGAATGACAATCATTACTAAAGCTTTTAGAAAAAAAATAAAACTATGGCTGACTTCAAAAAACGTCAGTTGCATTGCATACGTACAAAGTATAATGTTCCATAACGCCGTACTACAAATGGTTGACAATGCCTAATTTTCCAAGACGCATCCGAAAAGTTATCGAAACGCATTGTTAGAGTAATCAGCGCACCAGAAACGAAGTTGATGCTTCGTTCATTTTTGGTTGCGATTGGCGTTGTTAAAATCGAAAATTACGAAAGGGTATTAATTGTTATATTGAATATTCAAAATATGCAATGTATGTGGTTTCAATGTTTCGCAACTTTGCATATACAAGCAGTTTAAATACCGTAGTAGAACAGTGTCCAAACATTGTATTGGTGGGTTTTGGAAGTCGGCCTATTTTAAGGTGCTGTTTCCTAGAAGCATTAACTCTTTCAGCACTGAAGACACATTGTGTAAACTTTTGGTTGTATTGTTTCTTCTATGCATTTCAATTTGCCTGGTTTTTATTTGTCAATTTTTTTCCCCTGAGCCTATAAAAAAATACAAAAGGTAAAAATCTTTGGCGCGTATTCATAGTCCAGCAACTAAGTCGAAACTAACAAAGTTGCAACTTAAATTTAAGTACCAACTTAAAATTTACCTCTATTCATAGTCGCATTTCAGACTTCTACTAAGTAGTTTCGACTTAGTTTACGATATAGCAAAACGAGTGTGAAAATGTATCGATTTTTCTTTACGATATTTTGGAAAAATTACATTTTTATTAAATAATGTCAAGTTTGATCATCCGTTTATGTAATTTTTATTTTCATTGCATGATTATGCAAAAGAATAAGGTATCATTTTCTTGTTAATTGTGTGAAATAGCCAGAACAACCGCAGTGATGTGAAGTCGATGTTTATCGAAAGCATGCTGTGAAACATACAAATAGTAGATATCTAAATGTTATTCACAAATTTACTTTAAAAGAACTAGCGTGAAACTGACTTATTATTTGAGAATTTATCTAAATTATTCCAATTATAAAATTGTGATTTAGCTTTATTCGAATTGTAATACGCATTTAATTCCATCTTCCGATTAAAATGGATCGATCTTTGTAAATTTTAATTGGAGATTATTCAATATTATCAAAATCACCCTCTACCAACTTAATTTTTACATATTTCGTCTGTTTTCCCTTAATGTGATAAATACTTCTTCCTAGTTACGACTTAGTTGCAGCTGCAGCCGAAACTAAATTTTAAGTTGGTACTTAGCCAGAAAAGTCGAAACTAAGGCGACTATGAATAGCTTTAGTTGTGACTTCGCATTGTTTCGACTTAGTTGAGTACTAAATATGACTATGAATATGCGCCTTTGACATTAAAATATATATATTTAGTAGACCTGGGTAACGGCGCAAATTTTTTGGCGCTGACACCCTAACTCCAGCGCAACTGTCGGAATCAGCACAGTGTGTTGGCGCAATTGGGCCTCTTCAGGCTAAAGCACATTTCCCTTATTGCTACACGCCACCAAAGTGAATTAATACAAGGTGATATCGGTTGAGAAAAAACTCAAATATACCCACGTTCAAAACCCAAAAATACAACAAACCCATCATTTTCGCATTCAGAAGGACCGCGACGAATTCTAGCAACACCACCTTGTATAAATTCGCCTTGTGCTGCACATTTTACAAGAGATACTTCTATTTCGGGTGTTCTTAGCTGGTTCTTTGCGCCACCCTGTGTTGTCAGTGTTCCGGTGTTAAACTAAGGTGTATTAATACAAGGTGGTACCGGTTGGGGAAAAACAACTCAAGTATACCCAAGTTCAAAACCCAAAAATACAACAAACACATAATTTTCACATGCAGAAAGACCGCGGCTAATTTTAGCAACACCACCTTGTAAAAATTCGCCTTGTGCTGCAGATTTTAGAAGTTACATTTCTTTTGTGTGTTCTTTGCTGGTTCTTTGCGCCGCCCGGTGTTGTCAGTGTTCCGGTCAGTGTTGCCACGGAGAATTTTTTTTCCTACCAAAACTTCCTACCAAAAAAGTTTTTAATATTGCTTTTAATATCAAGTTTATTAAAAATGTAGATAACATAACATTTAGAAAAACTAAAACACAGCTAAGACAATAGAAACATATTAACTACGTATAACAATTCATTTTACTGTACAGACGTACACAAATGTTTGTCTCTTTACACATGCATATTATTATTATTATTATTATTACGTCGGAGATACACGCGCTGGGACCTAAGAAAATCTATTGTGCTTAACCCTAATTGTAATCACTCCAGCCTTATTCTGTTTAAGAAGTTAGGCACTTTGGAGGGCGCCATGCTTAAAATTTTGGATGAAGAAGACAATCGTTCCCCAAAGTGTATCAGTCTGCTGGGGTTTCTCCACCAGCTCACAAAAGACTAGGGACCATGCAAGTGCATTTGGGTTCCACGCTTTGCGAGACAGTCAGCTTTCGTTGCCTTCAAACCCTTCACGTCCCGGAACCCACCACAGCGTTACGTTATTGTGAGCTCCCACGTGGTTCAAAAAAGTTTACAGCTTTTCACTAGCCTGCTGCCGTTTTAAAATAGTCTAAGGCCTTTAACCTGCCTGACTATCCGACATAATATTTAATTTGGCCCCATTTGTCTTTCTACAAAGACTCCGATTGCGAAGACTTTCGCCTGGAATATAGTTGGGTAAGTGTAAATTGGTAGACTTTCTGGAACTTCGTTCCAAATTTGCCTGCCCCGGTACTCTCGTCGTCCATCTTTGATCCGTCTGGATACCATGCGTGGGACCTTTCGTCAATCATAGTTATTATCACTTCACTGCAGGTCCTTTCAGGAGTTGTGACCTTGTAGGGTTTGTAGAAGGATAACTCGGGATTATTCAGGAACGGCTTTAGAGCCTCCAAATGATCCCGAAGACCCGAAATTTTCTTGCTGATCATATTGGTCAGTCGTAGGGTGCTCCAGCAGGCCTCTTTTTCAAATAGAATAGACAAAAAACATAGCTCCTGTAGAGGCCACGTGGACCAGTCGGCGTGGCTTGCTAAAGGTGGAACCCGCCTTTACATGCGTAACTTTTGGTCACCAGTACCGCATATGTAACATTGGGTCTTACTACCATATTGAGGGCAGAATAGATCTCCTGGTCGCAGTGCATTCCTCAACTGAATACCTATCTACTACCATATTGAAAGACCAATAGGTTAGTTTTGGTGATATTCCTCAAGTCATGCAATGAAGTCCCTGTCAGGTAGACAATGGTGGACTCCACCGGTGAAATATTCGTGTAAACAAGATTGCTAAAATTTTTGGAGATACATATTATATATTTCTCGCAAATACCTATTATTGTCGCGGAACCTACCAAAATCGAATATAGCCTACCAACCTACCAAATGGAAAAAACCTACCAGTTTTGGTAGGAAAAGCTCATGTTTGGCAACACTGGTTCCGGTGTTGCTGGCGCCATTGCGTTACTGAGTTGTGAAAATCGGTATTGGCGCCAGTAACTCAGCTCTCGGTATCAGCGCAATGGCGCGGCGCCGCACTGTGTTACCCACGGCTAGTCACCGTAATTATTATACATTTCCTCAAGATGAACTGAATCTCTTTGTCAAGTTTGAATTGTCAAGTTTTATGCTTGAAACGGATCACTGCTGAGGCGTGGGACAAAATGAAGGAAGTTCATTCAAAACTTTACTTGTGTTCCCTCAAATATTCCCACTGACACATCAGTATCCACGGAACGACTTTTTTCCGGGGCAATCGTCTAGGAAAGCCGAAGCAGATTAACAATCAAAAAGCTTTAAAAATTACTTGTCTACAATCTTATTTCAATCTAAGTGCGTGAATAATTTTATAAGTTATTTCTTTGTTATAACATTAAAAACAAAAATAATCGAAAATGCCGGTTAATATATTAATATCTTCTAATTAATTGCAATCACTTTTTGGCATTGCGATTAATCACATACAATAATAAATTTGAATTGCCATCCCTAGTAAACGCTTAATTTGGATATATGTACATTCCAATTTTGGAAAAACCTTACCGGTTCCGTATTTTGCGACGGCATTACAAGGATCATTTGGTTCTTCAATGTACTCGCTGCCAACGTCAATGGCCGGTAGATAGCTTGGCTGGGCACCACACGCAGTTGCAATTGATGATGCTGTTGTTGCGGCGCATCTTTGGTCGCGATCTCAGTTGCTACATCAGCGCCAGCAAGTTGAGTCTTAATTTTATCACTGGCAATTATCACCTCAACGCCATTTGACATTACGCGCGTGGCCAAATTGTAGCGAGCCTCATCTAAGAAATCGTCTATTATATCAGCTTGCTCGAGGTCCGTGTGGTTACCAGCAGCTCCATTGTTTAGTTCGTTCGCATTGCCAGAGACCTTAATAGAAAAATTTTATTTTTATTAAATACTTATTTTTCACTCCTAGGCTTTCTAATGATTTGTGCTTCGATATTTTCAGGTCAACGGTCAGTTTTTTTCGATAAAATATTTACCATGCGTGGAAGCTTTTCGTCTTTGCTGCTCTTTTCTGTTCGGCTACCATATTGCTTCTCGATCTGCCAATGTGGAGAATCAATTGCGCCGATTCGTTCACTCAATTCACTGATAGCTTCGGTTGCTACCATAGAGTTATGCTTCTCCAATACCGCATCGAAGGTACTAGGCAGTTCTGAAATAAGTGCTTCTAAGTTGTACTAAGAACAGTATATTAAAATCACATGTGTGCCCTTAAAAATTAATTTAAAACCGCCAGGCGGAAAAATTTTCCTTTATGCCTAAATACTCCCAATAGAAGTTTTGGTGGCGGTGGGATAGTATTTCGGGCCGTTTGCACCATGTCTAGTTAACGCTAATAGCTCAGTTATGCATACTTTCCACTGCTATGCCATTTTTACGTATAAATAAAAAGCCAACAGACTACTACATATGTAATGCTGTGCGTTGGGTAACCGCTTACACGCAAAGCTCATTTAACAGATTTCTTATGTGACAACTCTCATGCAACGCCAAGTATCCATAACTGAGCAATAACTATCGATCAAATGTTATATGGTGCGTGTCGATAACGATGTCTAATTGGGAGTTAGAATTAACTGGACATTATACAAACGGCCCTTAATGGCCGTGCACATCCGGGAAAGTATGAAAATGCTTGAAGTATATAAATAAAACTAGCAATTACCCGGCGTGCTTCGCTGCGCCTTAAATGTATTTTTGTGTTGTAACTCTCCCCCTAAGCTCTTATGGCCTCATTTACAAAATATTTTTAAAGAACTTTATGAAGTTAGATTTAAAAAAATTAAAGCATTCATGAACAGCTTTAATTTGATACCCATATTAAACAAATACATCCTAAGGTTACCCGGGTCCACGTTTTGGTCTGTATCTCGAGACCCTAGTCACCCAGCTATTTGAAAAGTGCTCATATCTTAAACCATTCATGAACAGCTTTCAATTTGATACCCATATTAAACAAATACATCCTAAGGTTACCCGGGTCCACGTTTTGGTCTGTATCTCGAGACCCTAGTCACCCAGCTATATGAAAAGTGCTCAATCTTAAAGCATTCATGAACAGCTTTCATTTGATACCCATATTG
>NW_016157192.1:265157-286649 GCF_001687245.7 Rhagoletis zephyria
ATCGATCTATGAAGCATTGTTTATTTTTTTTTTGAGTTAATATATTTTCGAAGGTAATTAGAAAATATGTAAAGAACCGACTTTCTCTTGGAAATTTAATTTATAATCTTATAACTGGAGTCTACTATCGCACCCTTTCCTCAAACGTGTATAACAAATACACCCAAGGTTACCCAGGTCCACGTTTTGGTCTATATCTCGAGACCCTAGTCATTTTTTTTTAATTTTCTTTGCTACAAACCTCACGGAGCCCGAGCCCTTTCCAACGAATGCAAAACCGTGGGAATCGGTTCGGCGGTTCTTGAGTTATAAGATTACCAAGGAAATGTAACTTCTTTTTATATATATAGATATGTGGTTTTATTCCCAATCCTATAAAACGAAACTTTTCCAATTAGTTTACTACTCTTCCTGGTTTCCAATGAAATTTCCTATCTGAAAAGCCATCAAAGAGCAAAATCCGTTGGGATTTGACAAAGCTACAGAAATAAGATGTCCTTGAAGTAATATTTTGTAAAAAAGGGCAATGATTAACAAAAATTTGTTTTTATTTTTCAACAAATTTAAAATAAGCATACTCTTAAAATAAAAATTTTAGGTACATATCAGTGGCGGATCCAGCGGGGGGTTTTGGGTGTTAAACTACGTGTCATTCAGTGGCGGACCCTAGGGGGATTGCAAGAAAGCAGAGGGCAAGCCAAAAACAACGCAAAAATGTGTGGTTAATGAAGACAACTAATAACACTGGTCTACAAATTTCAACTTTTTTTCTGCGAATAAGACGGGACCTGGTGTTTCTGAACGGATTTTTCGTGCTGAACACGAATCCGGGGTCAAAAATGTCCCATCACGTCACGTTTTCGAGAAAAAAGGGGTTGAAACCCCTAAAAACAGCGTTTTTGGCCATTTTCGAAAAATTATAGAGCTGAACCCTGACGTGGTACAAATTTTGCATATATCAGAAATTAAAGGCTAAACCGTGCCCTTTCGAATGAGCCCTATGCCGAATTGATCGCGTGCACCCTTAAAGCAGGGGGTGTATTTGTGTTTAGGGGTGCAGGAAAAATTGATCACAGAAAGAATTTAATCTTAAACGATCATAGAAAATTAATAATGCCAAGGTTTTAACTATATTAAAAGTCGCTGATTACGAATCTGCAGTTAGATTTTAAAAATTTAAGATGACGGGTCGAATATGGTGGATATAAAAATTGGACTCCTAGACACAAATACACCCCCTGATCTAAGGGTGCATGCGATTAATTCGGCATAGGGCTCATTCGAAAGGGCACGATTTAGCCTTTAATTTCTGACATATACAAAGTTTGTAGCACGTCAGGGTTCAGCTCTACAATTTTTCGAAAATGTCCAAAAACGCTGTTTTTAGGGGTTTCAACCCCTTTTTTCTCGAAAACGTGACGTGATGGGAAGTTTTGGACCAGATTCGTGTTCAGCACGAAAAATCCGTTCGGAAACACCAGGTCCCGTCTTATTCGCAAAACCCTTGTAGACCAGTGTAATTTTTCCCCTCAAAAGAAACACTTGGATCAAAAAATCGGCGTTAAGTACCATCAATGATTTCTAAGTTTTGACAAAATTATGGCCGGCACTTCCGAATTAGATTCTGTGTAAGCGGTGGAGTCTTTGGCATAATGCAAATTGGTTCGGAGCTGCTTCGGCGTTTGGGCATCCGTACTCTGATATAGATTTGAACCAGAAAAAGGCATACACTTTGAAAGCGAGTTAAATATTTTTGCTGTCCGTCTAAATTGTTCACGAAAGATGAACATCATCAGACTGTAAATTTATTTACCCATAAATCTTGCATGGGAAGTCGTACCGCAAGAGCGTAAACCACCACGGTCTTCTCGAAGGAACGTGAGCGTCAGTTGAAGCAGCTACTTTTATTCTGCGCGAATTTGTTCCATCTCCAAATGTTCCTGGCAACATTTTTTTCAATATTTCACATTCCTCCTTTCGTATTTTCGAACGTATGACGCGAATATATTAAAAATGGGTAGTTCGGTTCCAGAATGATTTAACTCGAAGACACTTCGATACAACCTGATAAATGTAATGGGACATGGGAATTGAATAAATTTATGGTCCAAATATTTTTGGAAAAAAAGCGATTGCACTTTTTTTGGACCTGTATTTGAGGAAGTGGTGTCGAAACTCATGCCACCAATTCGATTGATAAAGTTCCATTTGATCAATGAATCGCGAACAGTAGACGCAATATCATATCCCGTGCTAGGTTCTATAATAGCAGCATTCAGAAATTTTGACGATCCGTTATAGCTTACAAGGATTGCGAAGCGATCAAATTTTTGTGGCAACTATTGCTTCCATAAGTTTGTCATCCCTATGAAAGCCCACTGTTCATCTACGAATTATGTATAATGTGAAGCTAGTGAGTTTGGCAGATGATCGCTAATAACTAAAAGAATAATCTAAAAACAAGAAAATCTAACCTAATCGCCTTGGATACCCGCTAATACCAAATCACGATGCTTCTTTCGCAAATCCTTGAACAGAGGTCCGAATGCCCACTCCCAAAGCTTCTGCTGCTGCTATTAACATGTGTACTGCTTTTCCATCCGAAACCTTAGCATCGTCGAGGGAAGCGGAGAGACGCGGTATGACCCAATGCTTCTGCACTCTTTCTCTAATTTCCTAATCGTCATCGACATCCATAACCAAGTCCGAAGTTTTATCATCGACCCCATCATCGCATTCTAAATTCTATAACCACTTTTTAAAATTTCCACAGTGAAATCAAAAAGCATAATTGAAAAAACATAATTATATAACGTAAAAACGTTGACGTTATTATGTATTTACCACTAGCTTGTTGTGACGTTTTTAAGCGTTTCCACTTTCGAAACTCTTCCACTTCCTTTCGCGCTTGTGATCGTTTTTCTCGCGCTTACAAATTCATATCGACACTTCTCTCTTTGCTTCAACAACTCTTGCTTCTCTTCTCCAAAGCCAATATTTCTCAGAATGTCAGCGTGAGAAATATCGAGGAGGTAATCTAGTTTTTCTAGAAACTCAGCTTTTATATGTGGCGACATCATAGAAGAATATTTCCGAATTCGACTCCATACGTCGTACAACTTGATTAAATTTTTAGAGCATTTGTGCGATTCACGTACTGGCAAGCGTGCTTGTTGCCAAAAAGCGGAAGCTATACTCACTGCCAACTTCGCACTTTCTTTTAAAGTTAGTTTTGTGATCCGCATGTTGTAAAAAATACCCGTAAAACTTGCCGGTGGGATGATAACTTAGCACCCAGAATCTGATGGGAAATTCGTCCAACTAGATCAATATTATAAATATAATTCGAGAAGCTTCGGGTTGCAATTGAACAATTGTTCGATGCTGTTTCCGCGGTCGATGTTGAATTCTTACTTGTACCTACATTAGTGCTCGCGGTACAAAAAAATTCGT
Organism: Rhagoletis zephyria; assembly: GCF_001687245.7. NCBI lineage: Eukaryota > Metazoa > Arthropoda > Insecta > Diptera > Tephritidae > Rhagoletis > Rhagoletis zephyria. The sequence goes on from NW_016157192.1 coordinate 268,611, forward strand.
AATTTGACCAATAGCGCAAGCTAATAAGGACATATTATTTCTGGAACTTTGTCAATTTCTAACTGATTTTGCACTCTGATAGCTTTTTAGATAGGAAATTTCAATAGACACCAGACATATTAGTAAACTTAACTGTACTTCACGCAAAAAGGAAATTTTTTCCGGCCGGTGGTTTGAAATCGGAACAAATTTTATGAAATACATACAAACATTAAATATTTCTTGAAGAACAACAACTGCCGACAGCTCATCATGTGCACATGATGGGCGGGTCGAAAAAAGTTGATTTTCATGAAAATTTAAGCATTATAGAAAAATCAGTCCATAAACAACACAACAATCGACTTGTGAAGTGCGGAGTATCTGACTCCACTCCTATGGATGCTGACTCGGCAAAGCCCTTGGTCTCGTGAATCACCGAAAGTGTCCTCAGTGTCAATCCGAAAAAAGGAAGCTCTTTTTTACCAAAAAAAAAGCTACCAATGGAAGAACTCCATTCTCTGAGATTCTGGACGTTTCTTTCTTATCTAAACTACTTATGTAATATTGCTGACATCTTCCAAGTGGAAGTACTGGGGATTTAGAGGGGATGTAAAGCAATATTAAGATAAGCCAAATCGGTACAAAAAAAGGAACATTCCGATATAACCAAACCGCGGTTTTGTTACTGGCATAACCACATATCCATTTCAAGGTAGTAAAAGATAATTAGCTTCCCGCCAATACAACCGTATATGGTAAAGAAAAATTGCTAGAGACGGATCTCCCCTTAAGTAATTTGAAGCGATGACAATTAGTTGCCTCCTAGGAGTAATCAAGAGAAATCTACTCTTGCGATTTACTCGAATGGCTGAATAATGAAAACTGAAAAGCAGACGCCCTTTAAGGGAGTTAAAAGAGGTATACAAATATATATAAGTAGAAAAAAGCCATATCCTCGGAGCACTAAGTTCACGGCGAACATGCTGCCTGCCGTAAAAGTATCCGTGTCGCAGCTGCAAGATGGAGCATAGTAAGATAGTAACTCATCTCCCCTAAAAAATCGGATAGAGAGCTGTTCTTCTGCAAACATAAATGGATTTCTCGGCAAGGTCAAGGAGTTTCAAAATCGATTAATTCGAGATCATAGTTCTTTTCGCCTTATTTTGGCAAACTCGCCACATTCTATATCGTATTACTCGTCACGTAAAAACACATTTTACGGATTATGACATACGTTAACGAACTTTTTATCCCATTCAGTTTTATACGACTGACGTATCACGTAATTTTCTTTCGTATAGTTTTCGATCCGTGAACGGATGTTACGATTCGAGCCCTGGTGGTGATTTCTCTCTTTCCATTGCTCATGAGGCATTGGCGTTATGCTACTTTCGCTAATGATGATGGCTTGCACAAGTCTCATGGAATCAGTTTTTGCTGCGCCACACCGCAGACCAAGTTCGTAAAGTGCACATATATGGACTTGAGATTGGAATAAAATACCTACATATTTACTTGTTTTCTGTTTTTATAGTTCATTAGACGTATAATTTCGAATAAAAATCATGTGTTGTTTGAATTATTTACTTGTTCTTATATTTCAATATTTTTGGTAATCAGAAAATTAACAGTTAAAATATCAATTTTACAAGCAGTTTGTGTATGTAAACAGCATTAACATAATGAAAGTAAAACAAAACAAAAATTAGTGGAACTTTAGAATTAAAAAAAATTGTTTAACACATTCTATTATACAATAATATACATGTATGTACAACATATGTATGCAGGTAGAAAACTTAAAGCTAGATACTTTGTTACATATACATACTTAGATTTACAATTAGTTAATTCTTATGATTCTTACGATATTGGTAGATATGCATACACTTACATTTGCACGAACGAGTATTTGAATTGAATTTGGCTTGGCATAATTACTATGTATACACATTAGGGTGGTCCAAACAAAGTAAATTCGTAATTTTAATACTCTCACCGCCTAGGATTGTCCTCTGTCTAAAAACATATACCCCTGTTTTTTTTTTACTCGAAACATATTTAGAGGTCGCTCAAAAGTTTCCCAGGTATTTTATATAGAAAAAATCTTTTTCGTAGAAATGGTATAGAAACAGTGAAAATAAATATTTTCCTGTCGGCAAACTCTGCTTTTACTCAGGAGGCTTCAAATAATAATATCCAATTGTTTATTTAACCATTTTTCAATAGTAATTATTTTTTATAGGTCCCCAAGAACCCCAAAAAATGTAATGGAGAAGCCCATAAAAAATAGTTGATATTAAAAAATGGTTAAATAAAAAGTTGGATATATTCTGTCTAGTCTCGTGAAGGGGAACAGATTTTGCCGATTGAAAAATATTGATTTTCAAGGATTTTGTACCATTTCTATAAAAAAGTTTTCCCATACAAAGGAAAAACCTTGAGCGCTTTGGGCGACTTGTAAATATTTTTTTAACAATCTTATACAATTAAAATTTCGACTTTACTTACCCCCTCCCCCCTGCATGAATTTTTGGACCGCCCTAATGTACATACAAATGTACATACATACATACAAACGCATTTGGAGGAATATGTACATGCAGTATAGTATTTACATGTGCATATTATTTAGTGCTTACACGGTCGCAATCGTCTGCTGAGCTTTTTTGTAGAAATAAAAAAGCACGAATGCAAAAAAACGCTCTGTTCCATACGCAACAGGGCTGGGTTCGGTAATTAATTAAAAAAAAAATATACAGAGCAAGGGGAACGCAAAAAACAATAGGAATTTTCGTGTTTTGGTGGCTTCTTAAATATAAGACCCATTGAAAAAGTGAAAAATGGCATTACTACCATTTGCATTTTCACACCCATGTCAATCGCTTGTAGTTTGAAAAGCGAAAAATGTAAAAAAATTGCGAATAGAAGCACACACATATCGTCGGTGATACTGCAAAACGGTCTATGTCTATTGGTACCATTGACACGTAGATGGTCTCTTACTTGCACCGGAATGCATCTGCAAATCATTACACCCTAATAAACGAATGAAAAAACTGTATACCTTTTGCTGATGATGATGAACAATTGCAGGAAGCGATCAGATACAGATAATACTTAGATAAATTAAGCACCAGAGGTAAAAAGTGACAGAACGTTTTGTAGTATCACCGACGATATGCAAAAGATAAAATATACATTACCAAAAACTTAGAATAAAGATATTTTAAACAGTACTCGCCGACTTTAAAGCACTTTTCAAACAAAATTAAGCTTCTAGTTTCGAAACTGGTACAAAAATACAAACTTATTTTCTTTCTTACCAAAAAAGAGAAAAGTCAAAATTAAAGAAAATATATATAACTTTCACTCGTACATTCATGGAGCGCACCAGTTGTCTTAATTTGCTTGGTGTTAAAGTTAAAAAGATTATTTATTAGAATCGGCTAGACGAATCACAGTGTGAAAAATTATCTTTTTTTCGCACAATAAAATATATCAAGATCGAGAATAGATAGCGAAATAAATCTACTGTATTTTAAAGCTTTTAGCGTGACTTTTAAAACATCCTTCAAAAAAACAGAAGTCTTTTAATTGTTTCTCTCTTTGACCTGAAGGCAGTATTAAAGAACTTTTTTAAATGTTTTAAACGCGTGCTTTTGCTGCTACTGCCTCAAGGAATTAATTTCCATGAAAGCAAGAACCGAAAAAGGGATTGGATTTTTTTTTAAGTTCATTACATATCTACTATTTTAATTAAATTAGTAATTAATTAAAAATGTAAAAAAATTGCGAATAGAAGCACACACATATCGTCGGTGATACTGCAAAACGGTCTATGTCTATTGGTACCATTGACACGTAGATGGTCTCTTACTTGCACCGGAATGCATCTGCAAATCATTACACCCTAATAAACGAATGAAAAAACTGTATACCTTTTGCTGATGATGATGAACAATTGCAGGAAGCGATCAGATACAGATAATACTTAGATAAATTAAGCACCAGAGGTAAAAAGTGACAGAACGTTTTGTAGTATCACCGACGATATGCAAAAGATAAAATATACATTACCAAAAACTTAGAATAAAGATATTTTAAACAGTACTCGCCGACTTTAAAGCACTTTTCAAACAAAATTAAGCTTCTAGTTTCGAAACTGGTACAAAAATACAAACTTATTTTCTTTCTTACCAAAAAAGAGAAAAGTCAAAATTAAAGAAAATATATATAACTTTCACTCGTACATTCATGGAGCGCACCAGTTGTCTTAATTTGCTTGGTGTTAAAGTTAAAAAGATTATTTATTAGAATCGGCTAGACGAATCACAGTGTGAAAAATTATCTTTTTTTCGCACAATAAAATATATCAAGATCGAGAATAGATAGCGAAATAAATCTACTGTATTTTAAAGCTTTTAGCGTGACTTTTAAAACATCCTTCAAAAAAACAGAAGTCTTTTAATTGTTTCTCTCTTTGACCTGAAGGCAGTATTAAAGAACTTTTTTAAATGTTTTAAACGCGTGCTTTTGCTGCTACTGCCTCAAGGAATTAATTTCCATGAAAGCAAGAACCGAAAAAGGGATTGGATTTTTTTTTAAGTTCATTACATATCTACTATTTTAATTAAATTAGTAATTAATTAAAAATGTAAAAAAATTGCGAATAGAAGCACACACATATCGTCGGTGATACTGCAAAACGGTCTATGTCTATTGGTACCATTGACACGTAGATGGTCTCTTACTTGCACCGGAATGCATCTGCAAATCATTACACCCTAATAAACGAATGAAAAAACTGTATACCTTTTGCTGATGATGATGAACAATTGCAGGAAGCGATCAGATACAGATAATACTTAGATAAATTAAGCACCAGAGGTAAAAAGTGACAGAACGTTTTGTAGTATCACCGACGATATGCAAAAGATAAAATATACATTACCAAAAACTTAGAATAAAGATATTTTAAACAGTACTCGCCGACTTTAAAGCACTTTTCAAACAAAATTAAGCTTCTAGTTTCGAAACTGGTACAAAAATACAAACTTATTTTCTTTCTTACCAAAAAAGAGAAAAGTCAAAATTAAAGAAAATATATATAACTTTCACTCGTACATTCATGGAGCGCACCAGTTGTCTTAATTTGCTTGGTGTTAAAGTTAAAAAGATTATTTATTAGAATCGGCTAGACGAATCACAGTGTGAAAAATTATCTTTTTTTCGCACAATAAAATATATCAAGATCGAGAATAGATAGCGAAATAAATCTACTGTATTTTAAAGCTTTTAGCGTGACTTTTAAAACATCCTTCAAAAAAACAGAAGTCTTTTAATTGTTTCTCTCTTTGACCTGAAGGCAGTATTAAAGAACTTTTTTAAATGTTTTAAACGCGTGCTTTTGCTGCTACTGCCTCAAGGAATTAATTTCCATGAAAGCAAGAACCGAAAAAGGGATTGGATTTTTTTTTAAGTTCATTACATATCTACTATTTTAATTAAATTAGTAATTAATTAAAAAATTTTACTTTTAGGGTCATGTAAAAGGTCCGATTGAATGAGAAATTAACGTAACCTCAAAACCAGACATGGGCACATTTGCCCGGAAAATCATGGGCAAACATGAAGGGGGCAACGGATCTTATTCAAGAATGATAGAATACAAGATTGCGCCGATTGCAGCAGAATTCGTGAAAGAAATTTTGGCGTGACGTCACCGCAGAGTTGACAACTGAGAGCGGCAAATAAAACTGCTGTCTAGTGATGTGCTGAATTGTCGGTACCCAATAATTAAAAAAGGCTTCGGTACGCAATACCTCCTTATCGGTACGCGATACTGATTCTTTACATTAAACCTTGTTGACATAAAAATATTTCATATCATTCGTCAGCAAAACCGATACCGATTCGAAAATTGTCGCTAACTGGTTACAGAATCTGTCGCTAACTGGTTACAGAATCTGCCTACAAAAATGATATCGTCCGATTCAGCTGGAACAAAAATGCTTCAAACAAGCAAGAGTTTCCCTGTATTATGGCCTCGAACCGACATATATACATCTTTCATTTTAATCAGTATTAAAAGCTCTATAGGCTCATAAATTCGGGTTTTTAAAGCCGACTCTCCACTGAACCGCTTTTTACATATTTTTGGCCTATCCCTGCAAAAATCGTTGGACCATGTAGTCCATTTGTGGTATATTGGAGTACTTACAAAAGTGTTCCTCTGTCATGCTGTAGAGGACCAACTCGTGCCTCTGCGCCAGCTTATTGTTTGTTACCCGATAACTGCTCGTGTTTTAACGAAATGTGATTGAAGTTGAGCATTTGAAAGCACATTTGCATGTCTGGCTGTAGCTGAACGTGTAGAGATGTTCGCTGTTAGTTGTGAGCTCCCAGCATGTTCAGGTTCAAATGCCGTCAGAGGCAACATGTAATTTTTAATTTTTGTCNCTTGGTTTTTATTAATTTCGAAAAAGCATTTGAGAAGTGAAGAACAAAAGCGTGTACAAACGAAAAAATATAACAACAATGCCATTGTTAATATGTTGGAGTAGTTTTGTGCTACTCTGATGTAATGCAGGGATGGAGTATATGGTCCTGCCCTAGGACATCGCAATGTTAATTGGACCATATTTTTTATATGAATTGTGGTTAATTTTGGAGTATTCCTTGGTCCTTAGGGAGTACTCTTTACACGTATGCATGGAGTAGTCGCGATTTTTGCAGGAATGTGCCTTTTTACTCGAAACCTAAATGTTTCGGTACCGAGTATCAAGAGTATTGGATACTTAAAAGTATTGACTCAGCACATTAGAGGTGTCAAACTATCGATAGTCACACCATCGATAGTTTTGATAGTTTTCAGAAAAACTATCAATATTCACGATAGTCTCGAAAAAAAGAAAACTATCGATAGCACTATCGATAGCGCTAAATCAGTTAGGTTGCTTTGTTTTTACAGGATTATATTGAAATAAATATTATCTTATAAAAGTTATAACCATTTAAAATTAAGTAACTGCTTAGCCAAAATACTTCTCTATTTAGAAAGTTCAAAAACAAACACAAGTTATACAAACAAAACAGGATTTACGATTAACATATGTATGTATAAATTCAAAAAAATTGGGGGAGATGATCGATAGTTCTACTAAACTATCGATATTTTTGATAGTATAAGAAAAAACTATCAATGAGTATTGATAGTCTAAAAAAATTGAAACTATCGATACTATCGATAGTTTGACAACTCTACAGCACATCACTGTACATCTGTATTCTCTCCACCGTGGATCTTACTAATACACGTATACTAATGAGAGCCACTGCACACGCATTCTGGAGTAAAAAGGCCCGCTCTCCCAAACGTACGCCACATACACTCCTCCTCATTTGAATAGCTCAACCTTTTAATCTATTTACATTTTTAATTTTGTTTATTTAATATTCATTACATCCGATTTTAAAACTTTACACAGAGTTAAAAAAATTTCAACAAAGGGGTACAATAAAGTGCAAGTTTCAAGTGTCTGTAAAATAGCGGTGATTTTTGACAATTTTTTTTGGTGATGGTGCTGCGCTTTTTCTCTCATACGAAGTATGCTCGACAAAATTGTATATGGAATTAAATGCGCAGCACCGTCAATAAAAAATAAATAAAACTTCAAAAATCAAGGCTATTTTAGAGTCACTTGAAACGTGCACTTTATTACACTATAATTGAATGGGCTACAAAACTGCATATCCGAAATTTTTCTAAAAATATTATTAACTTATTCACTGCAGGTCGTTAGGATGGCACACTCATAAGTTGACCTTTTTAGAGAACAGTTTCCAGCTCTCAAGAAAAACGAAAAAATCATATAAAATACTGCCCAAGAAATGGAAAAAAAATTTCTTTTAAGTTTTAATTTGTAAAAAAAATTTAAAATTGCCTTCACCCGTAGAATATGCTATATTTTTACAAAAAAATGTATATTAAAAAAAAACAAAAGGGAAACTGTACATACTAAGGATTGAAAGGGTGTGAAATTCAAATGACGAGGACTGTATATCAGCAGATGTGATCACTACCACAAGTAAACGCGAGCTGAAAATGTGATTGGGTTAGTGTGCCAATTACGCCCCAATAAACACTAAAAAAATATTTCTCCAACCTTGGCGAAATTCATAGTTCTCAAGTTGATATCCAACATCATTCTCTAACCCATCTCTAACCGACGCGCAGATACGTAAAAAGTGATAGAGAAACGAATTTTTAATTATCAAGTAAAAAACTAAAGCTATATAAAGAGAAAAATTACCAAATTATCTTCAAAATATCCTCAAATAATCTTGAAAGAAAATAAAATGCCAAGTGAATCAAGTGGCAAAATTACTGTCGGACTGTGTACTGTGAAGTGAATTATTGTAATACGATTTGCTTAACGACATAATACAAAAGGAGTAAAAATTAATATTTAAATTCACCTATGTATGTCGTTTCAATCAAAAAGGTATAAGTTATTTTACTATTTCAATTTCAGTATTTCAATGATATGTTTGAGACCAATTGGAGAATTACATTGGACTTCAAGTTGAGAACTAGCATTTTCTCAACTTGAGAAGCAGTCCTTTTTTCATACAAAGAAAAATGCCCTTTTTGTTGAGAACGCTATAATCCTCCACTTGAGGTACTGTTGAGAAACAACGTTGGAGATTTGAGAAATACCTTAGTTCTCAACTTAAACTCATGTTGAGCTCAAACCTAAATGTTTATTGAGACGTTTGAATGATTTTGCGTTCATTTTGTTACGCTCTCGCATGTAATGCTTACGCTCTTTAAGCAGGCGCTCACTCTCTGTCCATGCTTGTATATGACTCATATAATATGAGCAAATTTGACATCGCTATAACTGTTGCCAACTTTAAGCCTTTCGCAATAAATTAAGTGCGTTTGGGGAATTAAAACGCGAAATTTTTTTAGTTTAGCGCTTGTTTCATTCTTTGGTGCCCTCTTCAAGGCAATTTTATAATAAAAGCGTGATTCTATGGTGACATTGTATTTATTTTGTTCATTCATTTATTCATTCCAAACGTGCGGGTAACTTTATCCGTTGACTTACACATAAGTTAGTGTTTGGCCGAGCTTCTCCTCTGGATAATATGCTCCCAGATAATCCAAACGCAATATTTTCGCACAGTCTCTATCACGGAATTCATAGAATATTCTGCTAATAAGCTGGGTGTACGCATTTGTACAAAAGTAAGCAATTGCATGAAAATAAAGCCGCTAGAGAAACCAAGTAAAGTTTTGTAAATTGTTTTACGAACAAAAGAATATTTTGCTAATTAAATTAATTAACTGCGCATAGATGGAAATATTTACAAGTGACATTGCGTGATTACTTAAAATATTTGAACATACAGCTTTATATGCAATAATACCATTAAACACAGCAACACAAATTTGGTGTTTTTTTGGGAAAATTGCGCTATTTTCAGTGTTTTGGTGCTTTTTTAAATAAAAAAATTGGCAATACTGATCACTATCTGACCTTCATCGAGCGCTATTTGCTGGGTTCGGACTGAAAAATGGGAGTAAAAATCAAGTTTTCATAGTAGATGTGCATTTCTTATCTTTATAAAAAACAATTCATTTCTCCTCGTATCACTGTATTGTGGGACTAAATAAGGGGCTAAAGCTGCCTTTACAAGGGTCGATTTCTATAGACTGGAAAATCGACTAGCTAAAGAATTTACATTTTACGGTTCAGATGTCATTTACACGGGTCGATTTTTGTTGAACGACAAAAATCTACTAGAAAATCGAGCCGTGTAAACGCGCCTTAATCCAGTGAGCAATTATCATTAAAGTTAAAATACCTTGGTTAAAACTAATAAAAAGTTATTTCATTCATCGGTGGGCAACGACGCAATTACAGAACTTTAGACAGAACAATATTTTTCGATCGGGTTCAAATCGGGCGATTCTGTGGGCCTATTCACGAATTCAAGTTTATTTTGCAAAGGTGCTGTAAAATAAATCGCGCATTTTTTTTTAATAAAAGCCAATATTTTATAAAACCTAAAAATTGGAATCAAAAATTCTGCGATATTACCTTTGACATTAGAGGAAGAGATTGTAGCTATAGGTGCAGCATATTTTGCCGATATGTCGTAGGGTTGCCTATTTACACGGGACTTGAATTTTAAGAAAACGTCATACATAACTTTCTTTAAAGTGCTGTATCTTGGAAACCTTTAACGAAGCTTAATGAAAAAAATTTATTTCTTCCGTCTTATTATGGGATTTAATTATAAATTTTTTAACATTAATAAGCAATGTATAAAAAAAAACTATTTTTTTACATAAAAACATTGTTTATAATGCCAACTTTAAGTACCCAAATGGGCGTAATGGGCTACGAAGGCATATGGACTCTAGATCGTCTAACGCTCGAGCAATATGATAAATAGACATTTATGAAATTGTATATTTTTGAAAGAGGAAAGGTGTGTAAAAAGCAAAAACAATATGAATAAATCATATTAACTTTACTAAAGGTCTGAAATCAAGAAAATCCCTTCAAGGAAATGGCAGAATTGAACTTTGTTGCAAGTACACTTGGTAAATCTGCCTGCAACGTGATTGGAGGAAATTTTAAGAGACTAGCAGCTAGAGCAAGTCTTCAGTTCCCGACTTCATAACAAATTCTTACACCCGAAGCCCTCTACCAATGGAGTAAGAATAATTTAGAGAAAACGAAGGTGCTGTATGCGTCCAAGAGTGACTACAATGAAGTTAAGCAAAAGCTTCAATATAGATTCGCAAAGACACAATATATTCCGGGAAGGCACAAATTTCATGCCTTTATACCCGAAACATCAACAACACTCATTGCGAAAGAATATTCGACCTCCAATGATAGCTTCAAGCTTAAAAAAAAATAAACCTAATGAATAATAAAGTTATAGTTAAAAAAACCAGCAACACGCTTTTATTACGATAAGAACTAAAACGAAAAAAATTATTTATTGATATAAAGATTCGTTTAAGAAGGATATGAAGTTACCTAACTTCATGTTATTTAAGCTTTTAAACTAGCCGTGGCCACCGTGGTGTAGTGGTAAGCAGTGCGCGCTTCCACTGCGCAGCACATGAGTTCAAACCCTGGTCAAAGCAACATCGCAAAAAAAACAGAAAAAAGTTTTTTTTTTAACAGCGGTCGTCCCTCGGCAGGCAATGGCAAACCTCCGAGAGTATTTGTGCCATGAAAAACAGCTCCTCATAAAAATACAATCGCCGTTCGGAGTGGGCGTAAAACTCTAGGTCCCTCCACTTTGTGTGACAACATCAAGGCTCACGCCACAAGTCGGATGAGAAGCTCGGCCAAACACTAACATATGTGTAAGCGTCAATCTATATTATATATAATATATAATTGAAGTAATTGGCACGCAGTCATAGTCGAAATAAAGTTCACTGTAGTCATTGTTAGTTGCAGTTATTTTTTACAGACATCCCATTGGAAACATACAGCACCTTCTTTTTCTCTAAATTATTCGTACCCCATTGGTAGAGGGCTTCGGGTGAACGAATTTGTTGTAACGTCAGGAGTTGAAGACTTGCTCCAGCTGCTAGTCGCTTGAGATTTCCTCCAATCCCATCGCAAGCAGATTTCCCATGTGAACTTGCAACAAAATTAAATTCTGCCATTTCCTTGAAGGGATTTTGGTGATTTCAGACCTTTAGTAACGTTGATATGATTTATTCATAATGTTTTTGTTTTTTACAAACCTTTCCTCTTTCAAAAATATACAATTTCATAAAATTTCATATTGCTCGAGCGTTAGGGGGTTGTAGGTCTTTTTTTGTAGTCAAAAGATTGGTACAATAGAGCGATGTTCTATTGAAACAATTATTTCAACAAATTAATTTTCGTGGTTGGGATAAAGAAAAATATTTGGGATACGATATGCACCAAATTTTGGCAAATACCCAATCGTGTGACACTGCCTTTAAACTTGTATTTATACGGATGTTGTTAAAGAATGAACTATAAAAAACTAACTAGAATTAAATAACAATGAATATAATGTTTTAAAACTTGTGAAAATTTGGTACGGCTATAATTTTTGCGACTACTGTACATTAGACTGCATCACCAAAAAAATTGCGTTTTACCTCCCAAAATGAATTTTTTTATGAATAAAAATAGTTTCTTAAAGGATTTTTAAAAAGGATGACAAAACGGTTTAAGCTTAAAAAATCTACATAAAAATATTAAAAAATTGTATCAACGGAATCATAATAATGAGATTTTCGATGCTATTTTTTAACTTTTTTCAAAGATTTGTGTATGAAAAACTTGAATAACTGCTCCAAAACTTTACCGATATAGATTTATGAGGTATCAGTGAAAAGGTATTTTTTCAAATTTCTCATTTATTTTAAAAAACAACTCCTTCACGTACCAATTTTTTCTTTATTTAATACCAACCCATCTTAATTCAATATGGAATGATACTCGTTTATCTTACCTTCCTCTTTCATACTTTGAATGAGCTTATTCGCAAAGAAATTAATACCTTACCATTGATACCTCACAAGTCTAAATTGGTAAGGTTTTGGCTGAGTTATTCAAGTTTTTCTTAAACCAGTCTTTGAAAAAAGTACAAGAACAGCATCAAAAATTTCATTATTATGATTCCATAGAAAAGTTTTTTTTAAATATTTTTAGACAAACTTTTTAGGCCTAAACTGCTCAGTCATTTTGTCACTGTTTTTATTAATAAAAAAAACTAAATTTTTGGAGGTATTTTCAAATCGGCCCAGCTCACGTAAATCTTAATATTTTTGTGCGATATTTTGGTGGAAGTCTTAGAATTAACCACGTTTCCTATCGAAGCATTTTATATTAAGAAAATTTAGTCTTCTGGCAGTCAGCCTTGTTATGAGTTTAATTTTCCCCGAACCGGTTCACTTTTTGTTTTCCGTTTGTTTTTCGGGCGAAACTCAGGAAAAGGCTGAGTTTCTTTTACCCTCCTATTCGGCTTTCGTTACTTTTACTTGAGAAATGACATCGCCGCCAGGGCGGCGCAATCTTGCATCCTCTCATTCTTGTATATTTCTTCAAAACAACAATTACACACGTTTTGCCGTTCTTAGTTCCCTCCATCTCGCTACTCAATCGAATGCCACTTTTACGTAGAAATCAGAAATCAAAAGACTTCTTGTCATGCTGTACTTTATATTAATCGCTTTCACACAGAGCTCATTAAACACGCATGTCCATGCAGCGCTAAATATACTCGTACAAAACTTACGACTTGGGTTTCTATGCATGTATGTACATATGAACTTATGTACATATGTATATGTGTGCATGTATATCTGTATGAATGTATATATATCTATATTTATTAACAGGTATTTATGTTATGTATTATTTTGTAGCAATAGTGTAGACCAGGACCAGTAGAATTTCGCAAATATGAATTCGCCGATAGTTCTTTTTTCATTCTGTTTTTTCTTGTGATTATTAAAATGTCTGAAACCCAAGATTAGGACACGCACTGTACAAGGAAATAAGGAAGAAAGGAAAAATATAAAATTAATTATTATGTATATACAATATTTGTTCATTATATGTATAAGTATGTACAAATATTTATATTAACAATAAGTAAAAACCATGCATATAAACAAACAAGATATTATTAAATTGTAATTAATACTTGATTGGGTAAGCATACATATTTGCGTGAGCACATCAGAATGTGTACATATAAGAAGAGTTGAATACCAACAATGTAGAGAAATCAAAGATGCGCAGATTAGAACCAGAATCAGCCCTTACAGGAAAATGGGCTATTTTGTAGCTAACTTTTAACTACCCAGTAGTGGGGTCGATCTAACTTTTTAATTGTTTATTTTCTTCGACCGTAATTAAGTACTTTTAAGGGGCGGTGGCCGAAAAAAGTGAGAACAGGTTTTCTCTTCATTAGGTGCCATTTAACTTGTAACTATGCATTAGATGTCAATAAGAAAAAATTAAACGTGATTTACATATTCGCTAATTTGTTAGACATAACATCAAAATATAATAAATAAATAAATGTGTAAAAAATTTCAAAAATCACGTTAATTTTTCTTATTGATATTTTATGTCCAAGAGTAGCTAGTTGCAATTTAGTTGACACCTAATTCATTGGTAACCAGTTCTCACTTGTTTGCGGTTATCGCCCTTCAAAAGTAGTTGGTTATGGTCGATGAAAAGTCAAAAGTTTGCTACAAACTAGCCCCATTTTCTGCAGAGTATGTTTGAAACGCAAATCGTTGCAATAGTGAGCTTGGATAGCATAAGCGGAATATACTGGGATTCTTTAAGTTGACCAAAGTCGCAGGTAAGAATAAGTACTCAGATAAAGCGAAGGAGTTGTCTTGTTCAGATAGTTATAAGGAATCTCTGAATGATTTTGTCTGCTCACATTTTCCGGCATGTAAACCCGGCATAAACCTCGAGTCCGCAATAGATAGTGAGAACTCTTTCCGTCGAATATTATTACGACTAGAAAAGTTGACAGAATCTCCCCACCCATGCAATGGCGGAAAGCGATAGAGAAAATTGGTGAATTGATGGGATATTTGTAATTCTTTGTTTGTTTTTTATCACCTCCTACCATCTTTTCAATTCTTGTAGTTTTTAAATATATGTTCCTTGTTTATAAGGATTGTTCTTATCGATATCGCTCCAGGTGCATGGATAAGTGCTGATGTCCGACATTAGGCCAGACATAATATCAGCAAGTTTCAACTCTGTAGCTATTGTTCCATTGAAGGCATCGCACAGTGGGAAATTGTCTTAATCTAGCACGAAAAAAACCCCATAACTTTCATTTAAAACATTGCAGAGCTTTGAAATTTAGGACGTGTGCACAGATGGGCTAAGTCTTATTTGTCACCAAAAATGGGAGGTTTAGGTTAAGAAGGCGCGGCATTTTGTATATATGAAGGATATTGGAAAAAAATGATTGTCGAAATTCGATACATTTACTAAAAACACAAGTAAGTTATTTGATACAATGATCGTTGTTTTAACTGCAAAAACTATTATATTTATGCATTTCAATACATTGTGTTATAGGAATATGTAAGTAAATATGTTCATGAAAATAAGCAGACAACTACTAAAAAGTCAGTCAAAATCCAGATAGAAATTTATTTTCATAAAATTAATTATTATAATCAGGTTTTAGAGTTCATTAATTGTAATTAAGTTTGCATGTATATATGTATACAAGGGATTTTTCGAATGTCATATTTTTCGCGAATGTGAATGCGAATGTGCGAATGTTAGGAATAAAATTAAAAAAGCTATAATCAAGTTTGGCATCCTTTTAATTACTTAAACATTTTGTAAATTATTACAACATTGAACAATGTTTTAATGTAGTAGTAAACGTTCAAAAAGGGCATATTATATTTCAAAAAAGTAATTTTGCTGCCTTTTCTCCTATGATTTCTTAGAGGCTTATATATAAGGCCGGCTGCACTGAACATTGCTCACTTGGAACGCTGGCGGATGGAGCGCTCAAATTTTTTCGCGCCAGATCTGTAAATTTGTCGTATTTTAGCAAGAATGATAGAATACAAGATTGCGCCGATCAGAGAGGATTTTTGAGAATAACTTTTGTGTGACGTCACACTGGTGCAATTGCGAGAGAGAAATGCCAAAACGTGAGCAAGAATGGAAGAAGAAGAAAAAATGTTGCAAGGAAAACGTAAACAAGTTACACAAGTGTGACGTCATGCAAACAACGATTCTGTCAAATTCGTTAAGAAAGGAATAGCGGTCCGAGATCGGCGCAACCTTTGTATTCTCTCAATCGTGGTATTTTAGTTTAGTTTTCCACCAATCGAGAGGATTTTCACCGACATGATCTCGTTTTTCTTTAAGATAGGCCTACAATTGAACTTTAATTTCACATTTTTTAATGTTTCCAGATTCTATATCCGAGCCTTCGCCTTCGCTGGAGGAATCTAAAATAATTTTAGGTTGCTTATAAGTAGGGCTCGGAATTGCAAATGCATGTTTTTATCGGGAATGTTAAAATCGAAATGGTTAAGTTAACCGTTTAAATTTAGAGTGAAGCTGGCTCTCTCTGTATGACGTACTGGAATTCATTAAAGCCGCCAAATGGCTGTAGGTTGAACGAGTTGTGGAATCAAAATAGCAAACTTTCTCAACTGTCTATTCACAAGATTGTATCTGACTGCTTGATTATAAAATAATTTTATACTTGAATATTTATTGTATTTTGAAGTGAATTGTTTTCGTTATTTTCTTGTTAAAATACATGTGTTATTTATTTTTATTCCGGTAATAAAATATTAAAAAAAATGTTTTTAATTGCATATTTTACTTGTTTATTGCGCATATTTCTGACTTTTGAACCCTACTTATAAGACTTTTAAAGTGTTCTTACACGATATGTATTTGCATCTGTAAATGTGACTTTTTCAATATATATGAAATTGCGTCTGTGTGTCAAATTAACAGTTTTTATTTAACTATTTAAAAGTACGTTCTTTGAAAACGAAATAAACTAAACTCATATGATTCTATCTGTGTGTCAGATGAAAATAGAAGCATTTCTATTTCGTATATACGTGTATCTGCTTTGTACAGAAACGAACCTAATTTGCCTTTACACGATATGTTGGCATTTTTCATATGTAAAAAGTGGCATGTACACATGCAAATACATATCGTGTAAGAACACCTTTAGCAGTACTTGTTGAAGGCCCATCAATGTTGCTTGATATACTACTTAACCGTTTAGCACCTGAAGCTAAAAGCAAGTTATTGTCCGCAGCCTGGTTAGACACACTTACCGCCCAATTCTGTGTTTTCTTGATAAATTATTTGTAAAGAAATTTTATCAAGATTTTTATCAAGTAAAATCTCCCATCGCTTCTGTGTCAATATCTATACATATAATAAAATTGTAACAGGTCGATGTCTGTACATTATAGATTTTAAAGAAAAATTAACGTGGGGGTCTTTATTAGGGCACCAGAAGCCAAATCAAAAATTTTTACAATTTTTCTCTGTCTGTCTGTCTATATGTATGTTTGCACGCGTATCACTCTTACAATACTTACAGCCAAAAATATATTTTTAGAGTTGCCACCTGGTTGAAAATTTTAATTTAATTTAATGTATAAGATAAATTGAATATTGCAATATGGGTGTCAAGCTGAAGAGGTTTAGGAAATTTTACTGCCGAAAATATTTTTATGTTTGAAAAATTTTATTGTATTAAATTAATAAAATAAATGAAATCTATATTTTTAATAAAGAGAACATGCTCTAGTAGTATGAAATTCAATGGTCTTACGAGTATACCTTTTACTTGTGCTTGGAGCAGGGTGTCAACGTTTAAAAAAAGTGCTTAACATCTTGTTTAAAACAATGGGGAAAAATCACCTATATTTAAACACGTTTTAATACCATAACGGGCATTATGCTGCAAATAAAACTTTTGAAGAGTACAAAAACTATTTATTATATGATTGATGTTTTTTATATATGTTTTAAACATTCAAAAGTTTTATTTGCAACATAATGTCCCTTATCGTATTAAAACGTGTTTAAATATAGGTAATTTTTTCCATATTTTTTACTTTTATAAACAAGAGTTTTGAACAGTTATCATTATGAATACGGAAAGAAGGAAAAGCTTATACTTCAACCTTTTTCTTTAAAGCATAGGCTTGTACTTCTACCTTATACCTGGGAGATATCCGGATGAGTGAAACAGCATTTTAAGGAAAAATATTTCTCCTTAAAACAAATTATAAATTTTTTTTTAAAAAAGAATTAATCTGATTCCCGATTGAGATTCAGCGCGTCAAAAATCTTTGGAAAAGTATAATCTGATACCAGGGTCTGAAAAATTACGGCCTGTGTAGTAACAGGCGCAGAGATGAACCGCTCAGGCACATTTCTTTACAACAGCGTACAATTGCTGGCGTATGCCGACGACGTCGACATTATC
>NW_016157192.1:286659-287015 GCF_001687245.7 Rhagoletis zephyria
GTTTTTTTTATATTATTTATTTTCTACTTTTTAGTCCTGTCTGAATAAAATTTTGCAATAGATATTAAAATAATTCAACGATATTAATAGAAAGGTGCACACACATGCATTTACATATGTATGTACATACAAACGAGCACCAATTAATTTTATTTAAAGAAATGGCGTGTCGTCTATTTCCGCTGTAGCAAACGTAGTACATAGGGCGACATCTAGATGTCATCTACCTCGCCCTATTCACTACAGCTGTCGCCCTATGCACTATGCTTTTTTATAGGAACTTTTCAAAACTTTGCTTTGGTGTCGGACACACAACATTGAAATTTTCTGCATCCAAGTTGATGCAAGTGTCTGGA
>NW_016157192.1:287034-321674 GCF_001687245.7 Rhagoletis zephyria
TGTCGGACACACAACATTGAAATTTTCTGGATCCAAGTTGATGCAAGTTGATAAAAGCGTTGTAAAATGGAGCCCCGGTTTCGGTAGGACTCAAAGTAGAGCCCGCGCTATAACGCCGGCGACTCAACGAGCGGTCAAGGCGGTTAAAAACCGCTGGGTGCAGAACACCCCCCAGGCAGCCCCTGGAAAGGTCCCCCAAAAACAATCCCGCCGCTCAGAACAGTGTCCCCGTATCGGGATATGGATCCACCGATGTAGTACCTACACCAACACACTCGCGAGCCAAAACAACCGCCGATATGCGTGTATAAACCCTCCTCAAAGTCTAGCCAAAAAGCCAGCAACTCACACAACAGGTTCCCCAGAGCAATTCGCTCGAGAAAGTGGTACCCGGTACACGTAATACGCGGCACACAGCACAACAATCCGCCAAAACAGGCAACCCGGCCCAAAATTACCACCGTAGAAGGCAGAAACCCCGAGCGGCAGTGCAGGAGCCCAAGAATTACCCTTAAAACGGCCACTTGAGCTTAAAAAGACCAACTGATCCCCAACTGGTCCGAAGGTAAGTAGTTTCGGTCTAGTCCCAAACTGGATCCCAACTGGTTCCCGGACTGGTCCCCGACTGCTTACCAACTGGTCCCACGAACTAATTACCAACTGGTCCCAAAGTGCTTACCAACTGATCCTAAAACCTATACCTCAAGTGGTCCACAAGTCACTTCACTTACAAAGCATTCGATTTAGTTGACAATAGTCAAACTACATAACGTAGACCTAAAATTTCTACAGCGAAAGTAGAACTTTGAAATCGATTTTAAGCGGTCGTTATTCATATACCCACATACATACATTCATATATTACTTTTCATATCAATTCAAGTGTATTACATGCGCCCCACGCTTTTCATTTTCAATTTCATAAATTGTTTATAATGACTTTTGCTAAAATTTCAAAATCAAAAGTTATCAAAACAAATTCTATGGGACTGAGAAGTATTATTTTCTACTTTTTAGTCCATTTATAAAAGCGTTGTATATTAAAAAGTTTTTTTTATATTATTTATTTTCTACTTTTTAGTCCTGTCTGAATAAAATTTTGCAATAGATATTAAAATAATTCAACGATATTAATAGAAAGGTGCACACACATGCATTTACATATGTATGTACATACAAACGAGCACCAATTAATTTTATTTAAAGAAATGGCGTGTCGTCTATTTCCGGTGTAGCAAACGTAGTACATAGGGCGACATCTAGATGTCATCTACCTCGCCCTATTCACTATGCTTTTTTATAGGAGCTTTTCAAAGCTTTGCTGTGGTGTCGGACACAACATTGAAAGTTTCTGGATCCACAACATTGAAAGTTTCTGGAACACAACATTGCAAGTTGATAAAAGCGTTGTAAAATAAGGACTAGCCTGTTCTGCAAAGAGAATGAGTGGTGAACTAGGACAAAACGAAGAATCTCCTGGCATCAGCCGAACGGTAAGAGCATAAGCGACTCGGCACCCTAATGACACCGCGGAAAGAGGAGTTAAATTCATGAAGGGTTTCAACAAAGGTCTTACAAAAATGAAGTAGAGTCCTATAGGAAAACATTTCCTACATGTAAAAAACATACTTACTTTAAGTCGCAAACCCTCCAACCTAGTTACTTTGTAACCAAATTTATAATATTGATGGTCAAACATTGACAACTCATAACTGAAAATTTTTCCGAAATTGAGTTATATACATGAAATAATTGCTAATAAAATTTTAAACATTTTAATGTATACATATAACTGATTTTCGGAAGTTATGTGTTGTCAATGTATATAGATCGTTTGTACAGATAATTTACTAAGTTAAAATGTTGTATTAAAAATATATCAAAACTCTAATATATACAAAAACTTTTTAAAGAAAATCTACAAAAACCGATTTTTCGTCCTTGTAAGTACATTTTCAACCTTTACTTGATTTCCGCGCCGACTTTTCGTCATCCAAATTTGATCCCAGGTATTGTTAGGTGGAATTGGGAAAAATATCCCAATCCAAGCATCTAGAACATATTTTTTAAAAATGTCCATATATCATAAAATACGCCTAACGCACATGTATATAAAAAATTCCAAAAACGTATTTCGTCACTAGACACGAATAAAGGCGCGCTAGTGTTTCGACGGCGAAAACAGACGCGTAAAAAAAAGTTTACGGAAAAAGGCGGCTAAGAAAAACTTCGGCGAAGAAAGACGCGTAACTTAGTTGACGGCGCAGAAGTTTTCTTTAAGACTCTTTTTTCGCGGTAAACTTTTGAGTTCGCGCCTTTATTCGTGTCTAGTGACGATTTCTACTTAAATTGCTTTACTTCGACAATTAGTATGCAATTGCATTAGGTGAGGTATTAATTTTCTCGAAAGTAAATGTAATTTTAGATGAAAACCATATAGTTTCATGCATTTACATAGAAATTTTCGCAACTAGCGATGGTCAAAGTTGAAATACTAGAAAAATAGGAGTTTTTTTTAAGTTTACTCGATGAAAACTCTCAACAAGCCAACTCTAATAACATTGTTTTAAAGGCCAATAAATCCCCTTTTCAAAACATGGTTTTTAAAATCGAATGAAAAATAGTTAAGCTCTTAATAGATAAGTGCATCAAGAATGAAAATAATGGTTAAAAAAATAAGGGGTTCAGGAACTATAAGAAACCTTTTTAAGTTGACTCGAAGCTACCTTTAACCGACACTAATAGCGATTTCGTTTCTACAAAAAATTGTGCATTCTCATCGCCCTCTTCTTAGTGTTTGTGCGTAGAGGGCAAAGAGAAGGTTGCATTTTTCGGTAGAAACGCAATCGGCATAAGTTTTGTTTTGAGTATACTATTTCGAGATTTTTTTTTTGTAGCACCGTGCTATCATTCCTTATAAACTCATTCCATCAACGTACGTCATCATGTAAATTTAAGTTTGCCGTAATTTTTTCATGTCTACTTTCCATGTTGCTTCTGCCGTTGGTTAATTTGGAAAGTTGAGATTTTGCAATGCCTCATTTATCCTCTGCTTGGATAAACTTCGTAAAAGTTGACTCCAATAAACTTGCAGGTAATGAAATCTATACTATAATAATACTGTAGAAAAGTCGTGTCTTTACATTGGAACTTTAAAAGAATGATCGATGGTGATGAAGGGAATGTAACAGAATACATTTGAACCATTTTTAGAATTTTTGTACGTCTGTTTGAACTCACTAATCTCCGAAAGTACTGAATCGATATTTATAAGGATTTAAATGATGACTAGACAGTAACCCCGGACATAACATAGGGTATGAAAAATGGGCTCCGATAAATAAATTCGGGACACCTCCCATGGGCGCGGAATTTTTAATCAGCTATAACTTCGAAACCGTAAGTCACATGACTTTGAAATTTGGTGTGAAAACATACGAACATTTGTATCTATGGTAGTTGTAGTTATGTAGTTATGGTCCGATACCAGTACTTAGAAGTATATTTATTTATTTAGTGTTTCAATCCTAACACAACAAGGCAAAACCTTATAATTAATAGTGATAGTCACATCCGATTACAATTGTTAAAATAACGAACATACAATACAAATAAAATGAAACTATGGGCTGAAAGAAAAACAGACCTAAACAGTAATTACAAATTATAGGACAATAAGAATAGAAAATTACAAAAAAAAAAAACAAAAAACTTAAGTTCGGATGAATTAATATTCTGATTTTGTGCTATTATATCTGTGATGTTCGCTTGTGAATATACTCATGTTACTTATAGAATTTAAATTTTTTGGGAGAGAATTCCAAAGTCGTGTCACATGCACCATGAACTGCCTTTCGGACGTCAGTGTTCTGTACCTAGCAGGAAGAAGTTTAGAGTTTCTAGCAGATTTTGTGGCCGTTATTCTACTGTAGAGGTATTCAGGTACTTGCAGGTAGTAGACTTTGTGCAAAAGTAAGAGGGTCCTATACTGGAGGAGCTTATTCAGGGGCACGGAGTAGATAGACTCCGCAAGATGGGAAACGTGGTCTCTTGCCTTGATTCCGAACACGTAACGAGCAGCAGTATTGAACAGTACATTATGCTTATACTCACATGCATAACCACAATTAACAAAAATTTCACAACCATACTAAAACGAGGTAATTATGTATGTTTTAACGATCAGGAGGTGAATGTGGGAGGGTAAAATGTTATGTGGACCAAAGCGCGCGAAGCATTCCATAAACCTTACCCATGACTGTATTTATGTGACTGTCCCAAGTTTGAGTTTCGTTGAAAACGACTCCAAGATGTTTGGCCGTCTGCACATAATTAATACTGACTCCCCCAATTAAAATTTTAGGAAACGTCGAAGTGTCTAGGGACCTCCTAGAGATTAAAATAACTTGGAACTTTTTTGGGTTAAGAGTTAGACCATTGCCCAAGGCCCATTCATTAAAATGGCATAGTGTTTGGTTTATTTTATGAACATAATCTGGTATATCAGTGAGTTTACATGGCCGATAAACCTGCACTTCATCGGCGTGCAAATGGGAGTTCATATTGGTAATAGTTGTTGGTAGGTCGTTTATATATAAGGTAAAAATTTTGGTTGGTTTTTTTATTTTATTCTTTTTATTCACATATCTGCAAATTGAGATCGGAACATTACCCGCAATTGGGGATTGAAAATTGGCTTTCTGACTTAACGGACTTTACTGATATGATGCAACATTCGCAAAACTTGAATTTGCCTCTACAAGGTGAGAATAAAAATGTTTTTGATTTGTCGCAAATTATTTTAAGTTTTGAAACTAAACTACGTCTTTTTATTCATGATTTCAAAAAAAGAATATTTCATCATTTTCCACGCCTAGAAAAGAATATTGCACAATATTTTAAAGCAGATTTTGAAAAAAGACTCGCCGATTTGAAATTATTTAAATATACGTTTGCATACTTCATAAAACCGGCAACAAGTACCAGATTTAAAATATCTGCTGTTGAAAATAGCTGCGTGCCGTGTATTTTCAATTTTTCATACAACGTATAACTGTGAGTCTTTCTACTCTACAATGAAAATCGTAAAGTCAAAACACCGTTCACAATTAGTTGCATTCGCGTACCTGATAATTATTGAAAGTTATAGAAACTATCAGCTATTTGTGTTCGCGTACACAAAAAACTTACAAAGTAGGGGAAATCGAGAGAGCAAAATGACATTTCATTTTGAGCTAGTTTCTGCTGTAAAAATTTTTGCTAAGAGAAATTTGCCAACAAGAAAACAGCTGATCAATAACAGCTGGTTGGAATTTACGCAAGTTCCTAAATTGAATTTGATGGTTTGGAAGTTAAAATAGTAAAATGCGGCTAATTTAACTTGTAAGAAGTAAGTAATTATTCGTTTAGTCAGTGAACTGTGTCAGGATAAGAATGCCAAAGGCATATTTTGAATTTTCTTTAATATCAATCTTACGTAACAAAGTTTTATTTAAAAATAAAATTTTTGTTTTTTTTGTGGCTCTTTGTAGCATGTAGAAGTTACATGTGGCTCTTTTCGGCCTCGGCCTTGCCCACCCCTGAAGTAGTAGAAAGACCAAACAATTTGGAAGTTTTGTGGTTAGGATACTGTGGTTAACTGAATCGAACGCTTTTGAGTGGTCGAGTAGGGTGAGGAATGTTATTTTTCCCTCATCGAGTACATCTACCAAATGCCGAGTACTTTTTGTACTTTGATACGCGTGTACAAGAACTTCATGTGTATTGAATACAAAATTGAAAAAATTGTTCAAGATGTGAACCACTCGACCTTGCTAGGGTTAAAACTAAAGGACATCACGTAAGTGGAGAACAAAAGTCGTATCGAATTAGCGAATGTAGAAGCAGAGCATGATTTGCGGAAGCATCTCTAGAATTCGTTTTGAAACGCTGGGAAACAGAATCATACACAAGTAAACGATGAGCTTTCTCATTACCTATTGTATCCTGTTTCAGCACTTTCGAGTAACCCCATTGCAATATAGGATATTGGCATTTTTCAGCTCTTCATGTACTTGGACGAAGCGTGTACTTTCGAGTATAAGTAGAATCGAGTATTCCCTAGCGATACTTTGAGTATCCCCCCGGCCGGGCTTTCTTACAATTCAATTTCGAATGAAAACAATGCGCGTCCTTTCCATAACCATTTTTCCGAACATTCGCGTCGCTTTGCGAATATTTTGCCAATACCTGTTACTGTAGCTAGCGCTGATTGTTCCTTCAGTGTGATTGCCAGAGTAAAGAACATTTCATCGCTCGTGTTCTAAACAAGAGCGCATTTCGATACGCTACCTTCTCTTTGTATCGAAGCAGCTCTGGCAAAGCAGTTGGATTTTGATGTAGTCATAAAATACTTTGCTTCTCAGAAAGTGAGAAAAGCTCATATATAACAAGTAAAAAAGTATAAGTTCGGGCGGGGCCGAACATACCCAGCGCAATTATTAAATATAGTTTTTTTCCCCTTCCGAAAACTACCACTACATGTTAAGCAGGGGTGGTTTTATCCCTATTTCAAACATCTTCGACTAACTCTTATAATTATATGTGGGCGGTATCGCGCCCATTTTCCAAAATTCCAAAATAATATTACTTCTTTTTAAGGGAATGTTGTTAGTATCAATTTTGTGTAAATTAGTATTTCAAGCATTTTTGAAATTTAATTTTCAGCATTTTGCTTTTATGTGGCAAGCCCAATAATTATTCCGAGTTTGTACAAATATTTTCCAAAATTTTATTATAAACTTGTTTTGTGCTAAAGAATTATTGCAAACATCAATTTTGTATAAATTATCTTCAGTATTTACTGATTTATCGAAGATTTCGTATTTCTCCAAATCACTCGAATTATCGTGTGCACAGACGGACGGACGGTCGGACAGACAGTCTCCGTTTAATCAATTTCTTTTTTCATTCTGATCATTTATGTATACATTTGTCTATATCTATCTCGATTCGTTTAGCCTGTTACAAACAAACGTTATGTTAACAAAGTTATAATACCCTTTTGCACGAGAGCGCTCGGGTATAAAAAGTGCTAATTAATTAAAAAAATTTTTCGATATTTCCGCCAGAAATTATTCCGTCGTTATAGGCTTTTATCACAAATACATTCCGATTTGTTTCTGACTCTATACGTTAAAGAGACCCTACATAGAAAACTCTCAATTGATCACATGTTTTTAAATTAATACAATTTATGTGCAGGGGCGCGTGATATTTCAGTCCGGAGCCCGAGTTTTCTCTCGACGACCATGATCATAAGTTACATGAGATGGATATTTGGAGTGGAGAAATTAGCAAAGTAGGTATTTATAGTAAACTTAAAGGGGGTGAGAGTTTACCAGGGAGCGTGGGACCTCCCATAGGATCATAAACGTGGAACCATTGCGAATACACAGCTAGAAGGAAATCCCTTTGATAAACTAAAGAGGGATGAGAGTTTGCTTGATAGACGGCAAATGTTCAGAGAACCATAACTTTGGAACCATAAGTCACGTGACACATAATCTCACTTTAAAAATTGGAGCGCCTTTTATTCTTCTAAGGTTACCTTGATACACTCAACCTTAATAAGGGAGCTAGATTGGCAGTAAAGAAAATTATGACTAATATAATTGAAGCAAGAATGATTACTGGATGTGGCAAAGGTGACGATGTGTTTCTGTCAAGAGTCCCACTTATTCTTCAGGCTTGCCATTTGAATTTAAAAGGCTTCACTATTATTTAAGGCTTTGCTTTGGCATGTTATAAATAAATCGCAAAGTCAAATATTGCAGGTGACTGGGCTGCACCCCGTCGGGTGCTCTGCTAGTTATTGAATACAAATAAATAAAATATTGCACATTTTAATAAAACTTTATTGATGAAGCATATTTAAGAGCATATTTGTTTATTTACCGAGGATATAATCTCAAAACTATTTAGGGGTTTCCCTTAAACTTGGAAAAGCCTTGAAAACTTGGAAAAACTCAAACTTGAGGGCTAAAGATTTGTTTTAAATTAAAAAATTCGCGGTAAAATGAAAACTGAGTTGTCAAACTATGAAATGACAGCTGATGTTAAGACTGCGATGGTAAGAAATTCGGCAAGACGGATATGGTTTGAAGTCTCCATCTGACATCTCTGTCTTAACACAGATTTTTTAACAAAATCAGTAGAAGGTGGAGACGTTGGGTTACTTCGCATGCTTTTCCGGTAGTGACATACAAATACCCATTCTGACGGCGCTATTATAGAGCGTGATTTTTGTATGACGAGAGAGGACTTTAGTTCTCAGTTGTCTACTCATTCCAAAGTAGAAAGTCTAGTCGCCAGTTAAAGCCCCAGATAATCCATTCAGTGGTTCCGGAGATTAGAGAGTAGCAAACATATAAACAGCAGACAAACACTCTAAAAATGGTTCAAATGTGTATTACATTCCCTGCATCACCTTCGGTAATTCTTTTAAAGAAATTTTCAATGTACAGACTCGAATTCTTCAGTTTTATTATAGCATAGATTGACTTCAAACATAAGTATTGTATTCAGAGGGCGGGTCTTTTCAACCAGAACTTAAAGAAGTTCTATGCAAAGTAATAAAAATGCAGTTAAATAATATTTTGCTATTTATAGCTATGTATTTAAGTATAATTAAAATGCCCCAAAAATTTTTTAAAACCTCACATTTAATTATGGGCTTCTTGTTTCTTCGGCGACTCCCAGTTAAATTATCAGCTTAATATTTTTGGATAACATTTAGACTTTGTCAAAGGAGTTTTTCACAAAGATTCAAAGAGCCGTTGGGCGAGAATTTAACAGCTAAAAACTTTTACGAAGAAATTGCTTGCAAAATTTCACTATATGCCTCTGAAGATAAGAGTTACGTTTTATTATATCTTAATTTGCATCCACATGCATTTATAATGGCACTGACTCGAGTTTGAATTAAGCTCTGTAGAGTTGCATCGTACTAATTTTGAAGCTCTGAGGAAACACCTTAAAATTGTTCTACATCATAGGTCAAAGGAATGGAATATACCTGCGAAAAATCTCATCCTAACGAACGCATTTGTTGTTTACTGTGCATTAATCGTATCACAGACAAAATAACATTTAGTTAGCCATTTTATTTGAAATAGAATATATCTGCGAAAAATCTCATCCTAACGAACGCATTTGTGGTTTACTATGCATTAATCGTATCACAGACAAAATAATATTTAGTTAGTCATTTTATTTGAATAAAAAATCACTCAATATTTACGGGTATATATCGTACACCTAGATCTAAAGTGAGCTAACTCAAAATTCAACGCAATTGTTTAATACAAAAACAGGTGTAACAGGAGTTTTTTTAGTTAGTGTATATAAGCATAATGATGAAGAAAAAATATTTGCATTCATTGGAGATAAGCGCTATGTATTGATTAATGCAAAAAATGGTATAATTTTTTTTTTTTGAGTTGATCGTACTTTAGATCTAAGTGTGCGATATGGTCTTTCCATATACATACATACATGCATATTGCAGTCGTCACCTGTTCTCACTGCGTTGGCCCCGCTGTTGGCGCGGCCTGAGTTAAGACATTAGTTAGCGTCAGTGTTATTCTCATTGTAATCGGTACGATCTGCGTTTGCATGCGGACCAGAGTGGAAGATTCGACGTGATGTTGTTGTTCGTGCACGCGATCAACAACATATGTATAGGTGCGTGCACGTACGTTTGTCACATACTGCACGTTGGTAGCGACTTCGTATTTAATGTATGTTTGGGTTTCGAGTGCTGGCGTTGCTTGAATTTCAGCGTCGCTACTACTAATTACCGATGCTGGAACCGTGGCATAGATTTTGCTCATCGAGCGCATGGCATTTGATAAAACATTTGAAATTGCTGGTAGGGCTTTAGTTGGTGCAATAGACAGTGAAATTGGTGATGACGCTTTGTCATTCATTGTTTGCATTTCACGTTTGTCTGATTTATTTTGGGTCTGTGAGCTCATCCGCGAACGTCCCTGTTTCTTGCGCCGCCGTTTCTTCCGCGTGCGTGATGGTGTCATTTCGCGCACACTTTCTTTGGTTCTTGTTTGCAAGTCGAGGATTATGGGCACCATTTCTGTTGCAGCTTTAGTTTCTATTCCAGTTTCTATTCCAGTTTCTATTCCAGTGAATGCCAGCTGTGGCTTAACTTGCACTGTTGGTTTTGTTGTTGATATGGCGCTTTGATTAGCCATGCCTGTTAGTTCAAATACACGAAGCTTGCGATGTATACGTTTTCTCACCACGCGGCTGCGGCCGTGGCTCTGGACATTGCTTTTTACTGGGGTCGTCGTGTGGCCTATGTCAACTGGCGATGCGGATGCGTTGCCAATACTATCATTATGTTTTTCGATAGCTGTCAAGTTGCTCGGAAATACAGAACTCTGCGCGCTCAAGACTTTTCTATCATTTGCCTTATCCGTTCTATTTTTCAGGTTGTGTTCTGCCCTCGCTACCGGTCGCCGGCGCTGTTGTTTGATGACAATGATCTTTCGCAAAGGCAAAGTTGTAGTAGTAGACGTCGCAGTGAGCGCCTCTTCTGCTTCACTGTCGGGCAGCTCCGCTGTTACGGTTTTCAATCTTTGCCGTCGGACGAGCACCTTATTATACCTACGCCGTACGGCGCGGCTTGAAATCATTGTTGTTTCATTCGCAGTTGCGGATTTGCTTTCATAGTCAATATTTGCTGCTGTTGTGGAATTTTCGCTAGTTAATTTCGCACGTTTCCCAGTGGCCATCGAATGCGTGGTACTCCTTCTCCTCCTATTCTGTAACATATTACATTGATTAATAGTATGATTTAATTTGTTTATGGCATATGTGTGGTTCGATTTTTTAGCAGACACAATGTCTTTACATCTAATTGATTTCGTTATTTGGTTTTTATGTATTTGAGTTGACTTTCCTTTGAAATTGAAATCATGTGTGTATATTATGTTATTCCCCAAGTATTTACGAAAGATCGCGTCATTGCTACTGGCTCTGCCGTTTCCTCTGTTGATGTCGTACACCTTCATGCGTTTGCTGCTAATGTGTGAACTGCTGCTCTTACTGCTGTTCCTTTCATAAATACCTATATCCAAACTACTTTTAGCTGAGTTTGGGCTTTTTGAATCGAAATTAATGACCTTGAACTGGCATGGGGATGATAACACAGTAAGGTCAGCTAAACTAAAAAATTATAGTATTTTCTGCTTTCATCCGGTTTGTCCGTCGAATTGTCGAGCAACGGCTGTCGTCTTACCAAACGACTTTCGACATGTTGAAGTGCCTCTCTCTGCAGTGCACTGGTGGCTAGCAGTTTACGCGCTGTTTGACCGTCATGTAATTGCGTGCTTTTAGCGAGCCAAGTACCCACGTCGCCGACAATACTCTCTAATGATTGCGTTTGGTCAAGCAGGTGATTTTCGCCGCTCTCGAGCATATTCAAGTCGATTTGAGGCACCGCGTTTGCTTCTTTCAGCTCTTCTGGTAATATGTATTCCGCCACAATCTCACTACCATCCGTCAAGTAAAAATCATTAACGGAATCAATTCTGGCAGATTGTTTCACGACGCCAGGCGCTTGGCGCTTATGCAGAGTTGACTCGTATCCCAAGGGCACTGTGCTCAAAATAGTACTGAATTCACCTGGACGTCGCCCTGAGACATACAGGGTAATGACGCTAGAGCCATCCGGCGCTTCCTCCGGTACTGACTGGTGTTTCCGCTTGTGTGACTTACCCGATTTGCGTGACTTCTTTCGGACCACTTTGTTCGACTGATTCTCTTCGACGACGGGTATGTCGTTATCATTATCGTTAGACGATCGTATATTGTTTGTGTCCAGATCCTGTAGGTTGTCTGTCAGCAGCAGCTGCGGGGCCGCCGAATGTAGTATCGGTTGCTGTGTCTCGATTTGCGGCTGCAGTTGCTGCTGTAACAGCAGTTGTTGCAACAGCAAGCTGTTGACCTGCGGTACCTGTGCTACGAGGGGTTGTGGCGTCGGTGTGGTCACAATGGTGTCGGTGACAAATTCTGTGGCTGTTATTGTTTGTGCGGTTGTATCGTAGACGGTGGTAAGTATCTTTTTACCCTGGAATGTCACCGGCAGTATGGTGGACATGCCCTCGAAAACTGTGGTCACGTAGGTGGAAGTATGTGTGCGGTATTCAGTAACGGGCGTTGCTGGGGTGCCCGGTGCACCCACCGCCAATTGATTCGCTGCTGGTGTCACTGCCGCACCAAATGCGCCAAGCAAGGGGTTCGCCGCCGGGAGACCAATATTGCCGAGCAGCAGTTGTGATAGTAAGATGTTGGCCAAGGGTGCATTCGCAGATATTTGAGGCTGTGATGTGGAAACGACATTTTCCACTGAATAAACCGTCGATGGTATGACATGCGAAAACGATGTTTTGCGTCCACGTATTGTTGTTGGTGTGAAGATGACAGTAGTTGTCGGTGACTCGTGCAGAACAAACTGTGTAATCTCAGTAGCACCACCGAAATTTATGCTGGAGTCTTCGCGGGTCAACGCCAACATAGTCTGGCCGTTGCCGCCGACAAAACTGGTGTATTGCTGCGGACCCAACACTTCGGTGCTCGTCTTTGCCGTGACAACATTTTTGTATTCTGTTAACTTGCCATTGACGACTGGGATCGTGACTTCAGCTGGTATGACGTGCGTGACGGTGATTGTGCCGTCATATGGTATCTCAACCGTATCGGCATTGTAGTCATTTCGGCTGCGTCCACGCACTGTTGTGCGCGTACGACTTAAGTTGTTGCGTCCCCTCGCCGATGGACTGCGGGAGGATGTGTCCTGTGACAAATTGTTGTTGTAAGATTTTAAACGCCGACTGTTTCCAGCCGATGGCGGTGGTGTACGTCGGGAAGAAGCCGCAGTTTGTGGTCGACGGAAATTATTAGTGCCAGGGCGCGTCAGAACTTTCTGCGTTGTGGTGGTGTCTTTTTCTCGCAATGTGAACTGTGCGCGCCCATTTGTGGGTCGCGTGGGTCTTATAGTACGATGGCTTGATGTGCTTGCTGTTGTGGTTGTGGCTGCTTGCGTACTGTGGTGTCCCGTGAAGCGTGAAGCAAAACGGCCGTTGGTCCGTGGACGCGTTGCTGTTGTGGTGGGTGGTGGGGAGGTTTCTGGTTCGACGTCCTCAGTGAAATTGCGTTCCTCGGCAGTGGATGTAAGCTTCGGGCGACGGAATCTGTTACGAAAATTACTGCGCCTTTGCAAAGAGGTAGTGGTTTCACGGCGTACACGTAACGAGCGCTCAGATTTTGTAAAAGGCTTTGAGTTTTTGTAGATTTTTTGAGATTTTAAAGCCACTGACTTAGTCGACGATTTAGATTGTTTGGTACTAGAGCGACGACGCCGATTGTTCTCACCATAGGCATCATCTTCGTTATCTTCTTCGTCTTCATCGTCGTACTCCGAATCATCATCTCCATCTACGTTTCCTTCAGTGATTTCATCTTTTTTACTTTCTTTGGCTTCGTTGGCATCTTGATTTGTTTGCTTTTGGAGCAGTCCCCGTGGCGGAAAGAGACTGTTTTGTGGGCGTGGTTTGCCTGGTATATTTCCGATTTGTGGTCGTTGAAAGCTGCGTGGCCGCGGTTGGGGTGTTGTCGTTGTAGTGGTGGGCGTAGTAGTTTCCGATCTAGCACGAGCTGTCAAAGGATTGCGCCGAGGCGAGATTGCGCCACCGCTAGAACTGCTGGTACGCTGATTGGCCGGCGTAAAACCAGCTGGGCGATTTATTGGTCTGCGAAAACGCAACAATGGGTTTTGACTTCGGCGTGTGACATCTGCAGAGGTCTCTTCATTTTCGCCTTCATCTGGCTGCAGTGTAGTCGACTCTTCTTCGCCGCTTGTATCTGGCGATGAAGTAGTTATGCCTTCCGCTGGGGTATTTTGTTGGCCAAGCAACCCCAAACCTGTTGGCTTAATGCGTCCGCGTGAACTTCCAGCATAGGGAGTTGAGAAACCTGGTCGGAAGCTACCAGGAGATGAAGGCCGTATCAAAACACCTGCGCGACGTGTAGAGGACTGCAGCGTTGGACGAGTGGAAGGCGAAAGTCTATTTCTACCACCTCCAAACCCACTAGTGGACGCTAATGCGGGGGAATTCAGCCCAGCACCATTGCCAGCTACCTGTGAGGGCTTGATAGGTCTGCCGAAGGATCGACGAGACGACGAACCAGTGGCAGCAATAAAAGTGCCTGATGATACAGGGCTGCTATAAATTCCGCCTTTTCTCGTGCTAAAACGACCGCTGGATTTTATCGCAGGTGTAGCAGTTATAGTTGGTGTGAAATCAAGGCGTGTTATAATTGTAGCGCTACTTGGTGCACCGTTCTTCTTCTTAGGTGCAAACTGCGGTCGATTTCGCGAAGCAAATGGCCGTATTACTGGCGTAAAAGTACGTTTCTTCGATTGGAAGGGCAAACGGGCTTTGTTATCGTCACCATCCTCGTCCTCATCATCTTCTTTAGCGTCCTCACCATCTGTGGGCAAATCAGTGGCGCTCTCTTCCGAGCCAGTGTCCGCAATACTTGTGCGGACCGCTGGTATATCCAGAGTTGCTATTTTTGTGGCTTCTATCTCTGGAGATGACCTCATTGTAAGAGTTGGTCCAATAGACACACCAGTGGCGATATTATTGCCATTCAATTTCTTTGTTTCAAAAATAAAACTAGACGTGCTCTCAATAATTTGAGCATAACGGTTCTCTATAAATGTGCCTATAACTTTGGACTGATATAGGGTGGTTGTGCGGTTGCCGATGCGTGTGCCCTCTATCAGTCGTACCAACCCCGTTTTATACTGGCGCGCAGTGCTGCCATCCACATTCACCGTTACTCCGTTAGTGCTCGGCAGCAGCGCTTTCTTGACTTCGTCAATATACAAACTCGATGTGCTGCTAATGAACTCGGACGGCGAGCCATCGGCAGCGATTGTGGATAATATCTCCGTGGTGAAGTGAAGTGTACTAATACCGTCCGAGTCAATAATCTTTTTGTAATCGTAAAGCAGCAAAGGAGTATCTTTTAAAAGCGCAGGTGTAATGCCGTCATTAGCACCCTCTCCCTCATTTGGCGCGCTATTATCGCTGGTGGCAGTACCAACCCCCTCAACTGCTGGGGTTGCAGCCGAAATAATTATAGAAGGCGTCACCAAATTTGTTATTGTTTCGAACCGAGAATCTGTTATCGCTCTGTCCCCATCGTATGAAGTGGTATAATACGTGTAAGTTGTGTAGTAGGTCGTGGGCTCAAACACTCTGGTTTTGTTTACTTCGACCACATGCAGCTCATTTGTTGGCACACTAATCGACGGAGTAGGCGTGTCGCTGGCAATTTGTACCACCTCATCGTTCGCTGAATTTACGGCTTCAGCTCTTGAATTTGTGTCTTGCAGCAAGATGCTGGGCGCAATCGAAGCGCCCATAGGTGTAAGAGTGGTCGGTGTGACAATGTTGGAGATTGTCTCCTCCCGGCTGAGCGTCGTGATTTCGCCATTCTTTGCGAGCTTGGTCCAGTATGTAAATGTGGTGAAATATGTAATGGGCAGCATAGCTTCCTCAACACTTTCGGTTTTACTTGCCTGCAATGTCTCGGTGACTAGATTAGTAATCGTCTCCAAGCGGCTTATGACATTTGTCGCATCGTTGTTGTACATTGTCGTGTAGTAGGTGAAAGTGGTGAAGCTTGTCTGCAGCAGTAAAGTGGCTGACGGTCTTATTTCATCGGTATTACTTTCCGAGCTTATTTGGTCGTCTACGAAGGAGCCTTGTTTTTGATTGATGATGTGATGGTCACCGTTCGAGCTGCTCGAACGCACGTCAGTCACCAGCATGACGGATGTATAGTTACTAAGATCTGGCTCTGGATGGCTTTTGTATGCGGAGGTGGCATGCCCGCGTATCATGGTGCTGTAGCTCAATAGTTGATGGTCGTTGGCAGTGCCTTCGCTGGTTTCATTGACTTTATTTAAATTGCTTCCTTCCCCAATCTCCTTCGCAATACTAACTTCCGGTGCGTGTGCCGACTTACTCCATTCGAGCACGGCTGTGGCCGCTATGGAGTCTGTAACGAAGTTTGTGTAAACCTCCGTTCTAGACATGAGCTCCGTCTCACCGTCTACAAATATGGTCGTGTAATACGTGTAGGTGGTAAAGTATGTCTTGAGTAGTTTATTGTCATCCAAAAACGTGGTCGCTTGCTCAGATTTTTCGTTGATCGTATTGTAGTCATTGGCGCTGCTTTCCCTGGTATGCTCTCCTTCCCGCAAAATACTCTCCAACTCAGTGGGCAGTATAAATTTCGAAGTGCCTGCAGAGTCTTCCTGCTGTGGCTGCATTTTGGCTCCATCTTCTGCCCGCAAGGTGCCTGCCGTTGTCTGCCGGTTTATGGCGGTTGGCTCTATTTCTTTGGCTCCCAAATCCAAAGTCGATGTCACAACGTTGGTGAGCACTTCCGTGTGGCTTGAGATACTGGTTTTGCTGTCGTCATTAAAGAAGGTGGTCAAGTATGTGTACGTCGTGTAGAGCGTCTTATAAATTAGCTCAATCTCTTCTCCTGACTCCTCTTCAGTCGAATAGACTGCGTCTTCTAATTCAGTGTCGACGTCCATATCGGCATCGTTATTTGCATCCTCCTCATTTTCTATTTCGCTTTGAGCAGCGCTTGATGTTGTTTCGCTCTCATTAGGTGCATCGCTGGTAGTTTCGATTACTGTGCTTGCTTTAGGCGCGGAAACCGCATTCGTGGCGTTCACGGAATTTTCGGTAACTTCCGCTGCATTAGCATCCTGTGCCTGTGGCTTCTGCACTTGCGTTCGTTTCTCCTCCTCCTCCTCTATAGTAAAACTGTCAGTTGGGCCCCTGGTTGCTGTTACTACTATTGTTGCCTCAGGTTTTATGCAATAATACTTGGTTGTTTCAAAAATGTCAAAGGTTGGCGGCAGTGGCGTCCCGGGTTTGGCCATTTCGCCGTCATCGCCCTTCTCATACAGAGCGCTTGATTTGGTTACTGTTTGGGCAATTTGTGTAAGAAAAACTTGGGAAGTTCTTGTGCAATCATCTATAACCGCCACATCGTCGTCGGTGTTGATCTCCAATACGCTGACTTTGGACGTTGGCTTTACTTGAACGGCTGGCACATTTTTGTCTGCAGGTTGCGCTTCTGCTTCCTGCGCTGATGCAGTATCCCGTTCTGCTTCTCCCTCCATGCTTTGTTTAGTATTATTCGGGAAAGTAATAATTTTTGGTGGTTCGATGGTGATTGTTTCATCCACGTCTTCGTACTCCTCTTTGGTTGTATCACTGCTGGTTGTTGTTGTTTCGTAACCAATTTGCGACGTATCTTGCTCCGAAACATCCGTGGTTTCCATTATGGTGGCACCGGAGTCTAATTTTGCACTTTCGGCGGTAGTTGTGGGCTCCACGAAGTTGGCAAAAGGGTCGTCCTCGAAGAATATTGTGGTTGCACCACCTAACATCTTCCCGGAAGAACTGGTACTGGGCTGAGCAATATCCACCGCTGCATTAGGCGTGGCAGCTTCAGTGCTGCGCGGCTCACTGCTTTGCAAAGTGGCTTCCATCATATAGATAGCTTTGCTTTCATCAACTAGCTGCTCAGTAATAATTTTTACATCTAAATGTGCAGCTGCTGCTGTAGTGGCCGATTTGCGTGATGCCTCTGCGCGTGACAGTGAGGCGTATATTTCCAAAACTTCTTGATCAGATGGACGCGAGTATGTCGCAAGCGTCTGCATGTTGGTAGTGAGGTGGCTTTCGCCAATGTTCAATTTACTATCCGCTTCAGTTCCGCCAAACTGAATGCTACTGGGTGCGTTACTTTTCACCATATCTGCAACCGATGCTGTCGCTTTCTCTTCCGCACTGTATGCCACTTCATGTGACGTAATTTCTTCTGGTATTTGTGATGGCATCAAGGCAGCTCCGGCCTCAAGGTTGATGCTATTTTCAGTAAACTTATTCGGATCAGCTATATGCATTGTTGATAGCAACTGTGTGTTGACAGCTAGCGTTGGTGCTATAGCCACTGTTATAGCGACTGTAGACACCTGAGGCTTGTTAATGTCACCAATGGCGTCCAAAGTCGCCTCGCCTTTTATCGACGTCACATGGCCCAAGTTCAGGTTCTCAGTGGAGGTGCTGGGCGAGAAGACAATCACACTGTCGCCAACAATAGTCGTAAAGTCCGCGAATCCATAATAAGTGGTGGTCGACAGCTGCCGATTTAAAAAGGCTTCTGCCGGTGCGGCTTTGAAAGCCCTACTAATGCCACCGTTAGCACCCATCAGCTGTTGGTAATAGAGCTTTGGCGAGCGATTGAGTATCAACTCATTGTTGCCAAATTTTTTGTATATATGCGAGGATTCGCCAGTACCACCACTTACCGGATGCTGGGGCAAATGTACCTGATTTAAGTTCATTTCTGTTGAGAAACCACTCGGCGAGAAGTGATTGCGCACTGTGTACGTGGGCAAGTCGGCGATAGGGAGAACCTTGTTCGCTTCCAATTCGCGCGCATTCTCCTCCAGCTGTCCTGTTCGGCTCGCTTTGTGCAAGGGAACATCGGCATGCCAATTTCGCGTACCGTTGCGACCACTGCTACTACTACTATTACTGCTGCTACTACTAAAGTTTGTAGTGATGTGGGTGGAAGGAAATGTCGGATAAGCAGTGGAGATTGAATTTTGCTGTTTTTTTCTCCCTTCGCTTAAACCAACGAAATCCGTGTTGCCAACAAAAGCACTGCCATCGATTAGCAAACGATCATCGATGTCTTGCCAATCCGGCTGATCGGCGTTAAACAGATCATTGTGGCTCTCCAACAGTGATTTCGTTTGCAACTCCAAATTATCGCCCACCCAGCTGGTAATGGCTGTGGGTAACACGGCAGTTTGATGTGGCTGCTGCTGGCCATTGTCGTAAAGCACGCGTGAACTCTTCTTAAGGTACTGCGCATACAAACGCCCATTGTCCAGTATGGTGCCCA
This sequence comes from Rhagoletis zephyria, assembly GCF_001687245.7. NCBI lineage: Eukaryota > Metazoa > Arthropoda > Insecta > Diptera > Tephritidae > Rhagoletis > Rhagoletis zephyria. The sequence goes on from NW_016157192.1 coordinate 306,106, forward strand.
CCACTTGCGTGGCGTACTCGGTGGTTACGCCCTCCTGTATGAAGGTGCGCGCAGTTGAAGTCAGTAAGCCAACTTCAGGGCGCACGCTAGCATAGTGGCCCAAATAGTCGCTGCGTCCATTGTTCTCGTTATTGACCAACAGCACTGTCGTAAGGTCTACACATACACCGAAAAAATTCCAAAAATTCGTCGAACAGTCGAAGCAGTAAATCGCAGTGAAATCGTCCAGTGAAACCATAGCCGTCCGGTATAAGAGCGGTATGGTATTTAAGGCAGTCCGGTAAAAGCGGTTAAATTCAAATTATAAAATATTTATAAAAATACATTTATAATATTTTGATATTAATAAATATTATTATTTTTTATTTAACATACATACAAAATTTGTAACAGCGATATTCAGATTCGTAACACACGTAGCAGCAACAAACGGTTGTTGTTGATGTAGTAGTTATTGTAGGTAATATCAAAATGGAAGTGGTACATATATAGATTTATAGGAGGTAGTGATAGATTGGTGCAAGTAAGTGACGTAACCAATGCCAAACAAATCCATTAAAAGAGTAAAGAAAAAGAAAGAGAAAAAATAAAAATACAAAAGTGGTATTAAGTTGAAATTGAGAATATGTTTCATACGTAGTACACATGTATGCATGCATATAGATTTTAATTTTTTGTTGATGTATGTACATATATGCATAATGCATAGTATAGATATTTACAAAAACTATTTTTAAGCTTAATATATGTACAATATACAATTGAGGAATTAGAAACAATAAGGGCACTTATGTTAAAACTGCTTTTTGAGATACATAAATATTAGCGTTTAAGGTTTTTGATGTGTGATAACTTTTGCGCTGTTGCAGTAAATAAAAGAAGGTTTTGATAGCCATTAATACTTCTATATTCTCATTCCAACTTGCATACTAACAAAATATGTCTTCCATATTATTGCTCAAAAAATGCGAAAAAGGGAAGAGGCAGATGTGTCCTTTTTTCATAAAACAAAGAAATTAAAAAAATTTTAATCTTGTTTCAATAGAATGGTGATGACATACATACATATATAAACACACTTGCTTACATTAATTACAATTTCGAAAAATGTATTACATATAAAACGGTATAAAATCCAACAACAACAACAACGCTATTTGCAAAGTAAGGAGAGAGAAGCAACTCAAGGCAAAAACAAAAACAGTATTTTTGTAAGTGCGCTGACTAAACAAATTTCCGCTATTTTCATATGTTACTTCTTTCTATTGATCCATTTTACGTAAAAAGGGCACATCTCTCTTTGAGCCATTATTGCATCTTCTTCCTCAATTGTAATTTATAAATATTTACACTAGTTTTAATAAATTGTCAGTTTAATTTCTTATAAACTTTACATAAGCATACATCGAAAATTTGTTTTAGAGAATCTATGTGAAATAATTGCAGAAACGATTAACTTATTTGCTGAGCATCCGAGGCGTCTGCTTTTTAAATAATTTTTGTAAAACCAATCGGCAAGTACATATCGTTCCCCGCATGCCAGAAACATGAATGTGTAAAGATTAAAATTTTGGGAAATCAATATGTACACTAATAAATAGTCTTATAAAAATACTTAGAGTTTGAAGGTTAAGAAACGTACGAGAAAAGCAGCATAAAAAATATAAAAAAAATTAAAATTAATAAATAAATAAAAATGTTAATAGTATGCAGCTAAAAGACAGCATAATCTTTACTGCCTTCCCGAAAATAATATTTTTTTCGCTGATCGCAAGATTTAAAAAAAATAAAAAACTTAATATTTCCTGATAGTAGGAAAGTCTATCTCGTGATCGAACATATCTTGTTCAATGTGGCAACTCTCTTGTACGAAGTGCAAGTGACATTATGCTGAAAGTCTTTTAAAATTTAAATAGAACTAGAACAGTGGAAAGCCGGAAAAATTGTTGAAGGCGAATGAGACTGTATTTTATTTTTAAAAACTATAAAGGGAAGAAAAATCTTTAATTGTTATAAAAGCCAAAGAGAAAAACTGGCGCTCCTCCCAAAAGCGAAAAAGTAAACAAACAGTTGCCCGTAACAAAAACAGAAGCCAACAACAACAACAACAAGTTTCAATCAGCTAAAAAATCGCGCTAATTTTTGATAATTGTTTCTTGTTTGGATACTTCTTTTGCGGTTTTTTTGTTATATAACAAGTGTAATTTACAAAAAATGGCGTTGATTTTTTGAAACTTTGTTGTTGCGGTCTCCGGCATTTTGTTTCATAAGAAATTCATGCTTATATGGAAAAAAAAATTCTCATAAATCAACGTGATTTTTTAGCCGTTTGAAACTTGCATTAGGCTAAAATTGCATACCCAAAAATGTTCTAAAGAATCAGATCAAAAAAACTAAAATGTGTGGAATATTCCTAAATTTTGTATACAGTTTGTAACTGTGGATTATGTGGTTAAAGCTTGAACAGTATTTTTATAGAAAATCATTACGAATATTTAAAAAAATCAACACATCAGTTTTTCTCTCTGAGGTCAGTACTTTTTAAAAGGACTTTGGAATTAAAAAATGTGATTACTTATAAAAATTATTTAAAAATTTCGTGCAATGTAGTATAAAGATAAGGGTATCAAGTATAAGAAAAAATTCTGTAGAATTCTAACAGAATAAATTTTTTTGGTGCATCAGGACGAATGGGTATAGAAAATGTCCTTTAAAAACTTTGTCCCTAAAAATCCAAAATTTCCAATATTTATTTTTGGAAAAATTATTGATTGGGGACTAATATATGTACATACGACCACATCATCGAATTTCGTCCTGCAAACTTTATTAACTTGAAAAGATAAAGTTTATTAAAAGCGCATTTTCAATACCTATTCGTCCTTGTAAACCAAAAAACTTTATTGTTTTTAACTTCAACGGAATTTTCTCTTTCATTTGGTGCCCATATTGTTATTCTACATTGCACTGATTTTTTTAAATAATTTTTTGAATTAATCATATCTTTAAAATTTCGAAGTCTTTTGAAAAAAAATCCTGACTATGAATCATTGTTAACAAGTTCGAGGCTCAGCAATTAAATAAAACACAAAAACTTCGTTCTATTGATATTTTTAATTGTATTTTGTATTTCGACCAATCTGAGGTCATCTTCAGGACTGTAAATATACATACAAACACGATAACTTATTATTAACTTTAAATTATTACAAACATACATTAAACACAACTTACACTCTTGATTGTGCCTGGTGGACTGATTAGGCGTTCAGAAATAAAAGTTAAATAAGTGAGATTTTAGGCAATTGAATATAAACATAAGAAGTAAACAATTAAAAATACCGTTATTGTAAACAAAATACATACAAACAACAATACACGGAATATTTAGCAGTAAGACAATATGTATATGTATAAGCATATGTACATGTAAAAGCACAGTATTTTATTGTTATTTTATGAAGGTATGTTGGGGAAACGGAACGAATGTTGATTATGGAAGGCGGAACGGAACACCTACGTTGAGGATTGTTGTTGCCGGTTTAACACCAAATTGCGATACACATGTGCACAATTGTCTGTGTCCGTTTTAAAGTTGATCCTTCTCTCATTAGGGGTGTTCGTAATGTGTAACATTTCCAAAATATAGCGTTTATTATAGTTCTTTTCTTCTTGTAAAATGGCAACATTATCGAAATCGGGACAGTGTCCCGTATCCCTACAGTGTGCTGACAAGGCCGTCTTATTGTCAGTTGAGCTGTTCCTTAACTTTATATTTGATTTGTGTGCGGAAATCCTTGTCTTGAGTATAGTTTTAGTTGTCCCCACATATACTTTTTGGCATGAGTGGGACCCGTTGCCATTACATGAGATTTTGTATATTACGTCAGATTTCTCGCATCTAGGAATCTTATCCTTAGTGTTGCTATACATTTTTCCTAGTGTGTTGCTGCATGTAAATGCTAGTTGGACCTTCTCTTTATCATATATATTAGAATGTTTAATCCTCTCAGATATCCCCGGAACATATGTAGCGGTTTTGTATACTTTATTCTCATTATAAGTATTTTCTTTATCGGTCCTGACGTAATAATTCTGAATGAGTTTCCTAATTAAGCAAGAGGGGAATTCGTTCTGTTCCAAAATTTGTTGGATTATATTTTTGTTCTTTTTATGAAAATATTTGTCGCTAGTAGTGAGAACTCTTCTAATAAAATTGGTTGCGGTATTTAAACTAGTTTTGCTCTCATGTTTCGAATTATAATTAATTAATCTCCCCGTCGACGTAGGTTTGCATACCAGTCAATTTTTAATCGGTTGTTCTTCCTGATTACTAGGGTGTCCAGATATGGTAGTTTTCCATCTTTTTCTATTTCTATCGTAAATTTAATCGTCTTTTGGTAGCTGTTTAATAAAGTAAGCATTTTGTCTATATCTTCTCTTTGAATTATGGCAAACAAATCATCCACATACCTGGTTCGGAGACGCGGTTTATTGGAACAATCACTTTCAAATTTGGTCAGTAAATCTTCCATTACTATATCAGCTATCACTGGTGAAGCTGGGGAGCCCATAGGCATTCCTGACAGTTGCTCATATATTTTGCCATTATATTTAAAATATCGATTATCTTTTATGCAAAATTTTACCATACTTAAGAATAAATCCCTAGACAAATTTGTATGCTCTTTAATATCATCCCACTTCGAAGCAATAATATTTATAGCCAAATCCACCGGGATACTTGGGAACAAGGAAACAACATCGAACGACACTAAACTTTCGTCATCATATATATAAGTATCTTCAATCCTGTTCTTGAAATCAATCGCGTCTTTAACATTGTAATTGGAAGATTTTGTAATGTTTCTAAGGATATTGACAACGTATTTGCATAAATTGTAGGACGGGACTTGATAGACGAACAAATGGGTCTGAGGGGTATCCCTTCTTTATGTATTTTTGGTAAACCATAGATTCTTGGTGAATTGGCTGTTTTACAAATAAGCTTGTTCTTTTCTTTTAAATCAATGACCTTGTTATTATATAATCTCTCCAATATTTCATTATTTTTGTCTTGTAATTTACTGGTTTTCATGTTTCAAAATTCTGTAAGTGCAGATGTTGTTGACGATTTACTGCATCTTTGTATCGTACTCAACCTTGTTCATAACTACGGTTACGTTCCCTTTATCGGCATTAAGAACTAAAAGGTGTTTATTGTTCTTTAAAAATGTTCTTGTGGAATGTACAGTATCGCGAATAAACTTATCTCTCGTTGATTCTGTTCTCTTATTGAGATGGTCACGTATTAGTGTCGTCAAGTTGTTTCTTTCGATTTCTTGTTTTTCTTTATCTTAATTGTTTGAATGCAGTTTTCCCCATCTGCTATAAATTGAAATAATGGAAATTCTTTATTACTTGTTGGTGAAGCAAATCTAGGACCAAGAGAAAGAAGCCACTGAATGTCATTAGAAATTTGCGTAGTTGACGTGTTGCAGAACCACCCTGGTACACCCTTTATGTTTAAAAGTTGTTTCTGTTTGTCTTTTAGTTTTTCGTATTTGTTTGTTTGTGTCTTCTTAATATCCGCAGCAAGTTTTTTTGTTAGTAGATTTTCACTTTCAAAAAATGTTGTGGAGTCAAGTGTGTTTAGTTGTTGATTTATTTGCGTCTTTAGGATATTTACCTCCTTTTCCTTTTTTCCAAGCAGCTCATGTTTGATTTTGATGAGTAGGTTTAGTAGTTTGGTCTGAACATTTTTGATGAATTTGGAAACTGAATTGGTGATTTTTGTTGGTAATGCTTTGTTACTGGTATTATTGTTGATTATGTAAAGTATATTTTTCGTAGCGTTGTCAATGAAGTTGGGAGTTAATCCTGTTCTCCCGCACCTCTCCAGGAACTTCGTCGCCTCCGACAGCTTTGTCATGTGTTGTGTTATGCGTTGGTAGTTTTTGATACGTTTGTTGGTGTTTATATCATAATGGTCCTTAATATTTCTGTAGACTCTTGACGTGTCTTTGTGTTTTCGGTGTGCTCTCCGCTTAAACATATTATGTTTCTGTTGTTGGCCTTTGATTTTTAAGTTATGAATCATTTTTAACAAGCTCGAGGCCCATCAGTTAAATAAAACGTAAAAACTTCGTTCTATCGATATCTTTAATTGTCGATTTTTCGACCTCAATCTGAGGTCATCTTCAGGACTGTAAATATACATACAAACACGATAACTTATTATTAACTTTAAATTATTACAAAAATACATTAAACACAACTTACACTCTTGATTGTGTCTGGTGGACTGATTAGGCGTACAGAAATAAAAGTTAAACAAGTGACAACTAAAACTAAACTCAAGACAAAGATTTCCGCACATAAATCAAATATAAAGTTAAGGAACAGCTCAACTGACAATAAGACGGCCTTGTCAGCACACTGTAGGGATACGGGACACTATCCCGATTTCGATAATGTTGCCATTCTATAGGAAAAAAAGAACTATAATAAACGCTATATTTTGGAAATGTTACACATTACGAACACCCCTAATGAGAGAAGGATCAACTTTAAAACGGACACAGACAATTGTGCACATGTGTATCGCAATTTGATGTTAAACCGGCAACAACAATCCTCAACGTAGGTGTTCCGTTCCGCCTTCCATAATCAACATTCGTTCCGTTTCCCCAACATACCTTCATAAAATAACAATAAGATGCTGTGCTTTTACATGTACCTACATATGCTTGTACATATACATATTAGTTGCGTTCCAGATGCTTCACGATTTGCAGGTTTTTACACGAAGTCGTTCCAGGTGACCACCTCCCATAAGGTTTATTAATGGAGAAAACAGCTGTTCCTGCAAATCGTGAATTGAAGCATCTGGAACGCAACTATTGTCTACCTGCTAAATGTTCCGTGTATTGTTGTTTGTATGTTTTTTGTTTACAATTACGGTATTTTTAATTGTTTACTTCTTATGTTTATATTCATTTGCCTAAAATTTCACTTGTTTAACTTTTATTTCTGTACGCCTAATCAGTCCACCAGGCACAATCAAGAGTGTAAGTTGTGTTTAGTGTATGTTTGTAATAATTTAAAGTTAATAATAAGTTATCGTGTTTGTATGTATATTTACAGTCCTAAAGATGACCTCAGATTGACAAAATACAATTAAAAATATCAATAGAACAAAGTTTTTGCGTTTTATTTAATTGCTGGACCTCAAGCTCGTTAAAAATGATTCATAATTAAAAATTCAAAGGCCAACAACAAAAACAAAAAAGAACAAAAAATCCTGACGTCAGAGAGAAAAACTAAGTTTTACTATATTTGGCTCATAGTTTCGTTAGTATATCGATTCTTTCGTGTGTTCTGAAATTTTTTTGTTTTTGTGGCACAGTGTTATTTATAGTTTTGAAATATATTTCATGAAAGCACACAATAAAAATAGTTGACATCACTTTCTTTTTTAAACACCTAGGATATCACTGACCATTACCAAGGACCCTGAATGACGGCAAAGCTCAAAGCTCTACATATTTGTTGATGTGAGTTTTGAAATGAACGATACAAAGTTAGCCGGTACACATATTTTAAAATTTTTAGAATCAGTGGTTGAAATTTTCTACTGAAAGGGTTAAGAAAGCTTTAGTTTAAAAGTTTGATACTAAATGCCTTTCACCATAAACGGTGCAAATTTTCTGGGTTATGAAGCCTCTAGCAGTACAAGATTAATTTAGTAAGTATTTCTTTACTGCATTCATCTGAATTTCGGGGGTTACTACAAATTTAAATAAATTGTCTGTTTAATTTCTTATAAAATTTACCTTTAAGTTTTTGCATCTTAAGCATACATCGAAAATTTGTTTTAGAGAATCTATGTGAAATACTTACAGAAACGAGTAACCTATTTGCTGAGCAACCGAGACGTAAAACAAATCGGCAAGTACATATCGTTCCCCGCATTCCAGAAACATGAATGTGTAAAGATTAAAATTTTGAGAAATCAAGTTTGAAGTTTTTTTACGAGACTTAACTCTGCATTCATGTAATTGACTTTGTGAAATATATGCTTTCCATGTACGTATGGTATTCTGGCTTTTGGTATAAAATAGAACATCCAAAGGTTAAACAAGTCAACCCAATAACTCAATATTGGCATAAGGGTGATGATATGTATTTACTTCACAATTATTAATTTTTTTATACGCCTGTCCTACATATCTTCGCAGTAAGAAAGTAGTAGTCGTATTTCGACACCTAAGTGGAAGATCGACCTATCTCGGCAGCCAGTTCGAGAACGTCCTATATCAGAAAACGTTTCAAGAACACCCTACTTCAGAATTTGATTGAAGAATGCCCTATTTCTGAATTCGGTTCAAAAACGCTCTATCTCAAATGAAAATGTATTGAAAATGTGGTGAGATAGGGCGTTTTTGAATCAGCAGCTGAGTAAGGGCGTTTTTGAACCGAATTGTGAGATAGGGCGTTCTTGAAAATTTTCTGGAATAGGGCGTTTTCGAACTGGTTGCCGAGATAGGTCGATCTTCCACTCAGGTATTGATTTCCTGTTAATATACCTCTATTTGCATCAAAGTCAACAAATGTAAGTTTAGTACTCCGCTCTACTTACTAAACTAAATTTATATTTGGCTATTAGTTAAGATTGGAATTATTTAGTTTACACATATGCATTAATAAGGATTAATCAGTCATTAAAATACATTAAAATTTTGAAATAAAATTTTCGAGGAATTTTTTTTATATGTCAGCTTTCCTAAATTTGATCCTGGCGACGCCCATGGCGATGTTTTACATATCGACTTTAGTGCGATACTCAGAGTTTTGATTATTGTTCATTTTTTGACTGATCATAAATTGTAATATTATTAATTCTTTGGAGTCCAGTGTTTAGAAATTTCATGACGATTTTTTTACTATTTCTATGCGATTTTTATGAAATCTCAATTTTCTGGAATGCAGAGATATGAATGTAAAAGTTCTAAATATTTATTTTATTGAAAGTGAAAATGGAAAATTTTTATAAATTTTATATCTGAATACTGGGAAATTTTCCAGAAAATTGCTTTAATAATAAGTTAAATAAGTTGACTAAATCAGTGAATCGACTACATTTAGTTTTCATTCTCACACAGTAGGCTCAGGAAAAGGACAGATTCGAGGGGGTTGGACCAAGGGAGAGGGATGTTAGAATAGCTGATGTAGGTGCTCATTTGAAGAGCAACACGAGCTCTTCGTCTAAGATAGGATTGGTGGTCTCCGATAGTGGAACTCACGATCAGTGGATGGTTTATTCTCATTCCCAAGAAAGTTGATTCTACATGCACTAGTGTTCCCGACAAAGGACTGTTTTTTAGTGATCAAATCTTATTAAGGTCGGTGAACCCTGTTAAGTGTGAAATTTTCTTTCCTTTTTTCTGTACTTGTAATCCAAAATACTTCGAACTTATTTTGGGTTATTGATTTCTAAATTAAAGCTATACCTATTTTTAGCAGTCATATTGTAATTTTGACTATGATTTCTGACTACAGTAAGCGTTAATGTAGAGGGAATATGTAAAGTAAACCGATTTATCAGGGGTTTTCATGATTTGAAAATGAGGAAACTGAAAACTCGAAAACCGGGTTTCGGAAAAGGCGAATAATTGAACACCTTAGTATATATTGTAAATAAACATCCAGTTTTTGCTTACGTGTAAAAGCACATTTAGTGCATTTAGCTCTAAATGCAACTTTAGAAGCACATTTAAACAAGCAGAATTCGTCCCCTAAATGCAACTCCACTTCTGCGTTAAGAATCTAAACGCATGTGCCATTTGAAAAATACTACGATTCGAACACGTTTTAATGAGAAAAAGTGGCAACCATGCTTTTTCGCGTATACAGTTGCTAGCTGCGTTTCAGTGATCGCCGGTAAAGATTTCATTTAAATTTTACATTATTTGGATTAAAAAACTCACGCAAATCAATCACCGATACGGTGACCAGATTTTTGTGGCCAAAAATCGAGACATTCTTGGCAAATAATCCCGGGATTTTCGGGGTTTGTAATTTCCACTCATGGCAATAATAGAAACTCCTTTTCTTGACCAGTATTGGCTATATTTCTAAAACACCGCACGATAGTAAATTTTAAACACAAATATCAATATGTTCGCGAAACCATAGGCCAAATATAGTAAAACTGCGTTTTTAGTTTTTCACTCTGACGTCAGTAATTCAAAGTTGATTTAAAAAATTCAGAGAAATGTGCTTAGAGAACACGTATGGGTATCAAATTAAAGCGGAGGTCCTGTAGAATTTAAACAGATTCAAGTTTTTGGTGCAGAAGGACTGGTAAGTAATTAAAATATCCTTTTAAAATTTTATCCTTGAAATCTCGAAATATTTGTTTTTGAAAAAATTATATGTTAAGGACTTATATAGACTCGATAACATCCTCGACTTTCATCCTTCTAACTTTATCAGCTTAAAAAAATTACCTATTCGTCCTTGTGAATCCAAAAAAATTTAATTTATTTTAATTCTAAAGAAATTTTCTCTTGCATTTACTACCCATATTTTTATTCTACATTCCACTGAATTTTTTAAATAATTTTTGGAATTAATCAATGTATGAAAGTACAAAGTCCTTTAAAATAATTCCTGACGTCAGAGAGTAAAAATAAAAACGCCACTTTAAATAAAAAGTAGTGTTACCTGACAATGGTACCGATAATTTAAGTCAACTGAGTCGAATAATAATGTAGAAGTTTTCCAATTTAAGTAAACTTTATTGAGTAAATAGCATTAAATGACACCTAGTTCAAAAATTTAGTCGTTCTCGTCGAGCTCCAAATCGAAAAGAAACTGTTCACGCTAGCACGGTGCTAACAGTTGATAGGTGACAGTAGTACGGATGGTGGGCAAGCAATCGGTGATAATACATCCCACATCATTACAGCGACGAGGTTGCCAGATCTTCAGTATCCGCAATCAATGACCCCAGTACGCGGGCAGAATACCTAGAAGTTTTGAGACCAAATCGTGGTTTAGCTCAGGATTATTAAGATGATTCCTTAGCGATGAGGCTTTTATGGTGGCGCAGATATTTTGAACCTCATTGCGAAATCGACGATTGTTTCTGGCTTGTTCTCCTTCGGTGGACGGAGCTCACGAGTGTGGAAAAGCAACACATCTATTATCAATTCGGCTCTGGCAAATTTCATTTGCAAATTTGCCATAATTTGTGGAACGCAATTCGTATCTAGCATTAAGATTTTGACTGCATTGCGTGCGGGTCCCTCAAGCGCCTGCCGGAGTCATAACAAGTTTTCAGCATCCGAGAAACCACAAAGTTCTGTCGACTGCTCATAAGAGGCTTTAAAAAGGGGCCACTCCTCAGGCTTACCTGCGAATTTGGGTAGCTCATTAACGCCCTATTGGTCGTTAGTGAGTCTTGGTTGCAGTTGAGTCAAGTTATTTGTGTTGATGCACCCTGCCGGTTGGGGGGAGGAATGCTGTCCCTTCCGCTGTGCTGAACTATGTGACCCTTGTTGGTAAAGAAGGTTAAAAGCAAAAGCTGATGATAAGATGTGACGTTGAAAGAAGCAGCTTCATTGACGTAGCTTCATTGACTGTTTATAGTTGTCGCTTTATCTGTATCAAACGATATTCTTCTTCTAGATCAGGCATGCCCAACGCCGGCAGAACTCCATAAGCAAGTGCCCTGCGCTGGCAGAATTCAATAGGCAAATGCCCTGCGCTGGGCACGGCTGTTCTAGATGCTTCATCCGTTGTTCAAAACAGCGCGTACGTGTAAAGGTTGCCGTCGACGTACAGTTAGCCGCAGCGGAGGGGTCGCCTTGCGAATGTTGTGTAACGGTTGACATAACGGTGCCCTCGAGCACTTTCCGAGCTCTGCAACGATTACTTGCTTGTGAGTCTTCACCAGTAGCTAGAGATTGGTCGTTGATTTCTAGGTTTTCCGGAGCAAGATCGGGGTGGCAAATATGTTCTTCATTTTGCGCGTTCATTTTCGAAGTGGCGGTTAAAGAAATATATGCGACTGCCTCTGACAAACGCGTTAACTCTGAGACCCCTACGCCAGCGAGGCTGACGCAATCGCGACATCACCAACTACGAACATCAGTAGTTGCAGCGGCGCCAATGCACTAACGGTGAAACAAAGAAGTGCACATGGTGCACCTAGCCATATTATCGGAGTCTTCGCCATCGCAAATTAAGCCATTGCGCAGCGGATCGACGCAGCTCTGTTCCGCCATAGATGAATGATTTCTCGACGATTATCAGGAAATAAATTTTTGAAAATGTTACCTGACAATGGTACCGACAATTTAAGTCAACTAAGTCGAATAATAATGTAGAAGTTTTCCAATTTAAGTAAACTTTATTGAGTAAATAGTATTAAATGACACCAAGTTAAAAAATTTAGTCGTTCTCGTCGAGCTCCAAATCGAAAAAAAATTTTTCACGCTAGCAACGTGCTAACAGTTGACGGGTGACAGTAGTACGGATGGTGTGCAACAGAGAGCAACAGAGAGTTGCTTTGAGTATGATGGAGCCTTTTTGATCACCCTCACTAAAAATCGAGCACAAGCGAACGCCACACTCGGCTACTATGTGTTCGATCGAGATGCACACCCGACAGCGGCTTTGAGTACGAACGAGTCTGTTCGATCACCCTCGCTATAAATTGATCACAAGCGAACACCACACCCGGACACCCGCAGCTAACCCGAAAATTTGTGTAACAATGAAACGGACACCCGAACATTGCGATAAAATGCAGGACACCAATGAAATTTCCCCGAAGGTAACTGGCGCCAATATGTTCCAACAAAGCATACGATAATGTTGTTGCTTTGTGCTTGTGCATACGCAATGAAAAAAATTAGAAGCGAAGTAGACAAAAATGTTTGTGCATCTATTTCGTATAGTTTCGCGTGGGATGCTGCTTGTGTATATATTAGAACACACAGCCTAAAACTATGTAGGTACATAAGTACTTTTACAAAAAATAAATGTGCACCGAGTGCATAGGGCTTGGGCATTGACCTTAACAGAAACCAATTAAAAATCAGAGGAGAATACGTAAAACCGTATTTAAGTGTGTATTTTTTTACAATATACATATGTAGGTTCGTATGGAGTAATAGCTTATATCGAAAGACTGGCTTTAGTATAATGCAGCAGTCGCAGCATACGATTGCGAATGACTCATCGGCGCCGAGCCGTTGAAGAACTTTTGGCAAATAAATGCGCAAGAAATAGTACTGATACTTGCAAGACAATATTCTTATTAGGTCTCATCAAAAAATTCCTTGTCATTTAAAGAATAAAGAGAATGCCGCATTATACTAAAGTCAGCTTCCCGACATAAGCTACTGTTCAATACGAACCCAGATATACCCACTTACCATCACGTATTGAAAATAAAGACAATTTTTTTTAATTTCGGAGTTTATATATAAATAATAATAAACAGAAAACATTTATTGTACAATATTGTCACAAACAGAATGTTCATTTTCGGTCATTATTTCTATTAATAATTATGTACGTAAGCAAGTAAACAAGAAACTTAGCAGTACACAAAAAAAAAATTAGACTACTGCGTTGCCGATCACAATCTACACTAATGCCGATTTTTTTCTACCGAAAAATGCAACCTTCTCTTTTCACTCTACGCACAAACACTTAGAAGAGCGCGATGAGAAGGCAACATTTTTTGTAGAAACGAAAACGCCATAAGCCAATCAAAACAAGTAAGAAAGTCTAAGTTAATTAAGTTAATTAAATACCCGGCGCAAGTATTAAATATATGTTTTTTCACCTTTCCGAAAGCTACCGCTAGATGGTAAGCGGGGTGTATCAATTTTGAGTAAATTAGCTGCCTTAAATTTCGAAATATTCCAGTTTCAAGCATTTTGAAATTTACCGTTATATGAAAAGCGGCCGTAATTTTAGTCCGATTTCAATAATTTTGAACGTTTTGCTTTTATGTGGTAAGGACAATAAAAATACCGAGTTTGGTACAAATTGGTATAACGGTTAACGATAAACATATATGTGATCATAAGTGGGCGGTGTTAGCTTTAATATTTTCTGATTTATCGAAGATTTTGTATTTCTCTAAATTACCGGGACATGGGATGTGGGCGTGGTTATTGTCCGATTTTTTAAATTTTCGGCCATTTAGTATGCTGTACCCAGGCCAACAACTGTGCCAAGTTTGGAAGAAATTGGTAAAGCCGTTACCAATATATGCACATGTAACCATAAGTGGGCGTGCCTACGCCCATTTTCTAAAAATTTATAATTTTCGTCTGAAATTTATTGTAAATATCAATTTTGAGTGAATTATTTTCATTATCTTCGAAAATAGCGCAGTTTTCGTATTTCTNGCAAATAAATGCGCAAGAAATAGTACTGATACTTGCAAGACAATATTCTTATTAGGTCTCATCAAAAAATTCCTTGTCATTTAAAGAATAAAGAGAATGCCGCATTATACTAAAGTCAGCTTCCCGACATAAGCTACTGTTCAATACGAACCCAGATATACCCACTTACCATCACGTATTGAAAATAAAGACAATTTTTTTTAATTTCGGAGTTTATATATAAATAATAATAAACAGAAAACATTTATTGTACAATATTGTCACAAACAGAATGTTCATTTTCGGTCATTATTTCTATTAATAATTATGTACGTAAGCAAGTAAACAAGAAACTTAGCAGTACACAAAAAAAAAATTAGACTACTGCGTTGCCGATCACAATCTACACTAATGCCGATTTTTTTCTACCGAAAAATGCAACCTTCTCTTTTCACTCTACGCACAAACACTTAGAAGAGCGCGATGAGAAGGCAACATTTTTTGTAGAAACGAAAACGCCATAAGCCAATCAAAACAAGTAAGAAAGTCTAAGTTAATTAAGTTAATTAAATACCCGGCGCAAGTATTAAATATATGTTTTTTCACCTTTCCGAAAGCTACCGCTAGATGGTAAGCGGGGTGTATCAATTTTGAGTAAATTAGCTGCCTTAAATTTCGAAATATTCCAGTTTCAAGCATTTTGAAATTTACCGTTATATGAAAAGCGGCCGTAATTTTAGTCCGATTTCAATAATTTTGAACGTTTTGCTTTTATGTGGTAAGGACAATAAAAATACCGAGTTTGGTACAAATTGGTATAACGGTTAACGATAAACATATATGTGATCATAAGTGGGCGGTGTTAGCTTTAATATTTTCTGATTTATCGAAGATTTTGTATTTCTCTAAATTACCGGGACATGGGATGTGGGCGTGGTTATTGTCCGATTTTTTAAATTTTCGGCCATTTAGTATGCTGTACCAAGGCCAACAACTGTGCCAAGTTTGGAAGAAATTGGTGCAGCGGTTACCAAGATATACACATGTTACCATAAGTGGGCGTGGCTACGCCCATTTTCCAAAAATTCTAATTTTTCTAATTTTTCGTCTAAAACTTATTATAAATATCAATTTTGAGTGAATTATCTTTAGTAG
>NW_016157192.1:321684-329197 GCF_001687245.7 Rhagoletis zephyria
CCAAATTTCGTTGAGATATCTCAATTTTTGCTCGAGTTATCGTGTACACGGACGGACGGACAGACGGACGGACAGACAGACATGGCTTAATCGATTTCTCTATTCATTCTGAGCATTTATGTATACATTTGTCTATATCTATCTCTATTCGTTTTGACTGTTACAAACAACCGTTATGTGAACAAAATTAATATACCCTTGTGCACAAGTGCGCTCGGGTATATTGAGCTGCAAAGCACCCGAACCCAATCATGTATGTATGAAAAGCAATCGGGTGTTGTGGCCAACATGGTCATCTTGAGCTCAGTNTATTTCTATTAATAATTATGTACGTAAGCAAGTAAACAAGAAACTTAGCAGTACACAAAAAAAAAATTAGACTACTGCGTTGCCGATCACAATCTACACTAATGCCGATTTTTTTCTACCGAAAAATGCAACCTTCTCTTTTCACTCTACGCACAAACACTTAGAAGAGCGCGATGAGAAGGCAACATTTTTTGTAGAAACGAAAACGCCATAAGCCAATCAAAACAAGTAAGAAAGTCTAAGTTAATTAAGTTAATTAAATACCCGGCGCAAGTATTAAATATATGTTTTTTCACCTTTCCGAAAGCTACCGCTAGATGGTAAGCGGGGTGTATCAATTTTGAGTAAATTAGCTGCCTTAAATTTCGAAATATTCCAGTTTCAAGCATTTTGAAATTTACCGTTATATGAAAAGCGGCCGTAATTTTAGTCCGATTTCAATAATTTTGAACGTTTTGCTTTTATGTGGTAAGGACAATAAAAATACCGAGTTTGGTACAAATTGGTATAACGGTTAACGATAAACATATATGTGATCATAAGTGGGCGGTGTTAGCTTTAATATTTTCTGATTTATCGAAGATTTTGTATTTCTCTAAATTACCGGGACATGGGATGTGGGCGTGGTTATTGTCCGATTTTTTAAATTTTCGGCCATTTAGTATGCTGTACCCAGGCCAACAACTGTGCCAAGTTTGGAAGAAATTGGTAAAGCCGTTACCAATATATGNTTGGGTAACAGCTTACACGCGAAGCTCATTTAACTGATTCCTTATGTGGCAACTCTCATGCAATGCCAAGTATGCATAACTGAGCCATAAGTGCTCATTTACATACGGCGATTTTTGTTGCCGCAACTCGACGTTTGTAGGAGAGAGCGTGACGAGGAAACGAGAGGGGCACCGAATTGCTCGTGCTCGGGCAACACGCTTTGTGCTCTCGTTCGTCTGTGTAAATTGAGTTAGCGGTTCACAGCTGACAACAACAATTGCATACACAAAAATCGTCGTGTGTAAATGAAATGAGCAACACCAAAAGGGAATGTGATAAATCGCGTCGACAAAAGTTTCCGTATATAAACGCAGTCTAACGAACAATACTTCTGCTCGTATACAGAGAATGATGCAAAACGGGTTTTGTTAGATGATCGAGTATACACGAAAATTATGCACCCGCTGCAGATGTCTGGTGTGCAAGCAATCGGTGATAATACATCCCATATCATTGCAGCGACGAGGTTGCCAGACCTTCAGTAACAAGTAGGTTTCAAACCCATTTATTTATTATTTATTTTATGATAGCAGAGCTTCTCAAACAATATAGAATCAATTTTTTCGATTTAAGTTCTTGAAAAGTAATGAATATATAAATCCCAGGACTAATCCCGGGATCCCAGGATTGTGATAAGGACGCCCCGAAAATCCCGGGATCGGAAAAAGCTGAAAAATTAACATCCCTAGTAAACACCAACATGCTGTCTCAAATGTTCAGAAAAATATTACGATCATCTAACACGCAACTGTTCAGTTGATCAGAAGTGCACAACAACGCGTTCAGAAGGTGCAATCGCAACAGTTGCTGAGCTGTTGCGCCTTCTGAACTTGCCCATTTAAGTGAACTTCTACATGGGCACAGCGAACAGTGTTGCCATTTTGGTGCTTTTGGAGCTAGATTTAGCTCTTTATTTTTCTATTTAGCTCCGAAAATTGGGTTTTAGCTCCTAGCTCTTTTTTTAGCTAATTTTAAATTTATCTAGCACTTTTTAGCTCCAGAAAGGTTTAGTTGTATTTGGTATATATAAGCCAAAACTTAAGCGTTTATAAAATGGAAAATTTCGAGATGCAGTCTATCCACCATAAACTCTTGGATCTAGGTTAAAAAATTCAAAAATTAATTAGAAGAAAATCGTTTTTCTGATAGCGCGGACTTTGTTTTACCTTACTAATTTTACGTTTAAGGAGAGCTGGAAATAAAACTTTATAGAAAAATTTTGCGGAAAAATTATTCAATTCAAATATCTGAAATTACAGACTTTAACAGTTTGTAAAGTATTTTTAGTTCACTGTTATAAGTGCCATAGCAACGAATTCGCAATATATGCACCTTATTTTGTTTTTAAAAGATTTTTTCAGCACTTAAACTTATAAAATTCGTTGTTTTTACTAAAATTGCCGAAAATATAAAAACAACCTTACGTCAACAAATGCTCAACCCAAAAATAATTTAGCTCTTCATTTTAGCTACTATTAGTATTATTTAGCTTTTTTTAGCTCTTTTTTCGACCGTTTTATCTCCACGCGAAATTTTTCTCTGGCAACACTGACAGCGAAGCGCGCCCTCGGTACTAGAATAAACGGGCATAAAATCGGCGCAAGAAAAGAAGACAACAACTCTATAAGCAAGACATACAGCAGACTTTGACGGCACCAAAATATTAGATGTGCAGAAGAGAGACAGAACGCGATTAACATTAGAAAGTTTGTGAATACAACAAAAAATACAGAATGCGATGAATTTTAAGGAAGAGGCCGACAATATAAATCGCGCATACAGAACAGAAATAATGTGTAATAGGAGAATGAGCAGGAGTACACTGAAATATAAAGCAGTTGATATCAGAGTGTTTTTTCTATTTGTTATATTTTATTTTTTGATGTTTAATGCAAGTTATGTTTTCAACGAATTCTTATTGTTATATTCTTTATGTACATACATGTTTTCCTAATTGTTTGTTCTTTTCATATTTTATTTTCAATAAACACCAGACTCCCTGAGAAAGATGTGAAAAACATTGAAGCGCGTAGGAGGAAAAAGGAACATTGTTTGCTTTTTATTCAAACCGGCCGAAAACCTCCTCTAACTTCCACATAGGAAATTGAAAACTAGCCCTAGAGACATAACAACAAAAGAAAACACGTTTGAAATAAAGTGAACAATAAAAATGTTAAATTTTTTTACTAAGCAAATGTCTATTTTCGGCTTTTGCAAATTAAATTTCTGTCCAGTAAGGTTTGTTTAAAACAATACGTAAACATATCGCACACCTAGATCTGAAATGAGCTAACTCAAAATTATTCTTCTTCTTCTTTTTTGGCGCTGTAACCGCCTAAGCGATTTTTGCCGAGTTCAGCAAAGCACGCCAGTCGTTTCTCCTCTGTGCCAACTGACGCCAATTGGAAACGCCAAGTGAAGCCAAGTCCTTCTCCACCTGATCTTTCCATCGCAGTGGGGGCCTCCCTCTTCCTCTGCTACCACCAGCGGGTTCCGAGTTGAATACTTTCAGAGCTGGAGCGTCGGTGTCCATTCGAACGACATGACCAAGCCAGCGGAGCCGCTGTATTTTAATTCGCTGCACTATGTCCATATCGTTGTAAAGCTCATACAGCTCATCGTTCCATCGTCTGCGGTACTCGCCGTCGCCAACGCGTAAAGGCCCGTAAATCTTCCGCAAAATCTTTCTCTCAAACACTCCAAGAGCCGCCTCATCGGATGTTGTCATTGTCCATGCTTCTGCGCCATATACCAGCACGGGCATGATGAGTGACTTATAGAGCGTGGTTTTCGTACGTCGAGAGAGGACTTTACTCCTGAATTTCCTACTCAGTCCAAAGTAGCACTTGTTGGCAAGAGTGATTCTACGTTGGATTTCAACGCTGACATTATTATCGGTGTTAATGCTGGTTCCTAAGTAATCGAAATTCTCTACTTTCTCGAAATTGTAACTGTCAACAGTGACGTGGGTGCCAAGGCGCGAATGTGCTGACTGTTTGTTTGATGACAGGAGATACTTCGTCTTGTCCTCCGTTACCACCAGACCCATGCGCTTTGTTTCCCTATCCAACTTGGGAAAGGCAGAACAGACTTCGCGGTTTTTGTTACCGATGATGTCGATGTCATCGGCATAAGCCAGCAATTGCACGCTCTTGTAGTAAATTGTTCCTGAGCGGTTCAGTTCTGCAGCTCTTATTATCTTCTCCAACATCAGATTAAAGAAGTCACATGAAAGGGAGTCGCCCTGTCTGAAACCCCGTTTTGTGGCGAACGGCTCGGGGAGGTCTTTTCCAATTCTGACGGAGCTGGTGGTATTGCTCAACGTCATTTTACACAGCCGTATGAGTTTTGAGGGGATGCCAAATTCAGACATAGCGGCGTATAGGCAACTCCTTTTAGTGCTGTCAAAAGCGGCTTTAAAGTCGACAAATAGGTGGTGAGTGTCGATCCTTTTCTCGCGGGTCTTTTCCAAGATTTGGCGTATTGTGAATACCTGGTCTATGGTGGATTTGCCAGGTCTAAAGCCACACTGATAAGGCCCAATCAGTTCATTGACGGTGGGCTTCAGTCTTTCACACAATACGCTCGATAAGACCTTGTAACCTATGCTTAGAAGGCTGATCCCGCGGTAGTTGGCGCGAATGGCGGGGTCACCTTTCTTGTGGATTGGGCAGAGCACACTTAAATTCCAGTCGTCGGGCATGCGCTCAAAATTCATAGAGGGAAATTTAACTGCTTGGATATCGTAAAGATTCAACGCAATTAATACAAAAACAGGTATAACAGTAGTTTTTTAGTTAATGTATATATTCATGAAGAAAGTGCTTTGAATTGATTTATGCAAAATATAGCCCAAATAATTTTTTTGAGTTAATAGCACTTTAGATCTAGGTGTGCGATATATGGTTTATGGTGTATGGAAATATAGCTTTTCCTTCACATTAAGGGCCGGTTGTTCAATGTCTGGTTACACCGTCCAACAAAAACCAAAACATTTTAAAACAGACGAAATAATCAATATATTCACAAAACTAGGAGCCAAATATAGTATAACTGCGTTTTTAATTTTTCTCTCTGACGTCAGGATTTGTTTTTAAGGACTTGGAAATTTCTAGGATATGATTGAATAAAAAGATTTGGTGCCATGTAGAGTAACAATATGGGTATCAGTTAAAAGGAAAAATTCCGTAGAATTGAAAAATTTTTATTTTTTGGTGCATGAGGACGAATGAGTGTTGAAAATGTCCTAAAAAGGTATCCTTGAATATCCTTGGAAATTTCCAATATTTATTTTTAAAAAAAATATATGTCTAAAACCAATATGTAAACTACCCCATCTTCGAATTTCGTTCTTCTAACTTTACAAGTTTTAGATAAAAAAAAATTACACTTCTCTTTATAAGATATTGATAGTTACAATATACATACATAAATGAAGATACTGGAATCATTATTCTGTACAGCACTCGGCTGGTTATTGGACCAAACCATTTTTTTTAAGAGATTGAGTCATAGGTAAAACAGTAATTTCTCCGTTTTTCGAAGTTAGGCTCCGAAAACGAGATATGGGCCTTCGAATTTCGAAATAGGACCTTTGATAAACAAAAAAAAATTTTTATTGTAATATGTAAATAACTAAAAAAAACTTTTTGCGCAAACTTATATTAAATATGTATATAAATATGTGTTGAGATATGCTTGCAGAGTACACGTGTTTATCTGAGCGCTGCAATTGTTTATTAAATTTCGCTAGTTCCGCTGTGTAAAAATAGTATAAATACTGCAAAACCTACACTAATAACTTTCCGACACTGATATTTCTCGTTTTGTTGCCAATACGAGCTTTAAAGTGTAATTAAATATTTTATAAATTGTTGCTTAAAACTGCAAAAATGCATACCAATGCAATGACGACACGAAAGGCCGCGAAGCAGTCAACGACATCTCCCCTTCAACCATCGAACTTGCGTGTTAAAAGTGGAGAAAGCCCAGCATCAACTAACTGGTTTGAGCGACACACAAAAGGAATGCATCATCGAACAGCTAACGGAACGAATGAAGGAGGCGGAGGAGAGAGTAATGAATCGGATCGGTGAGTTAACAGCTGAGCTGTCAAATTTAAAGAGGTCTGTGCGAAGTGTTGAGCTCCTCGTTGAGAAAGTGGAGCAAGAGAACGACAAAATGAAACAGCTGAATGAAGTCTTTCACACACTCAAAGCGCAGCTAAATGATTGCGAGAACTCTCTAATTTCATCTGATCTCATTCTGAGAGGTGTCCCCCAGCTCAAAGAGGAGAACTTAAGTGCCACTTTCTCTCAGCTGTGTAACGCACTACAAATTAGCTCTCCCCCTATACATGCAATTTTCCTCTTGAAGAAGGCGAACAACAAAGACGCGCCTGTTATTGTAAAGCTGGGCTCTGCGACCGACCGCTCTTCCGTATGCAGAGCAAACGCGCGGTACTGAAATTTCAAGCGAAAACCTCCAGACAAGAATTGACACTAATAGGGTTGTCCGACTGCACTAGAAAGTCGACTTTCCGATCGACTCTGTACAGTCGATTTTAAAAGTCTACTGATCCACAAGGAAAAGTCGACTTTGTTCGACTTTTTTCGACTTCTTTAATAAAAAGAAAATGTCTTAACTATACTCTGCATTTAACTCATATATTAGCTATAAATATAAGAGTCAGAATACGCCAAAAATATCATGATTTACTAGTGGTCTTTAGAATAATCTGTAATTTAGTGAAATTCAATGCTAGGTAAAAAAAAACAGACACTAAAAAATTTTTAAAAATTTTGAAAATTGTTCCAGCTATACAGCATGAAAATGTTGGTTGTGAGGGTTTTTAAAAATTATATTTTTGATAAATAGTTTAAATTTTCACAAAAAAAAATCTAAAATTTTTTTGAATCGATATTTGGTAATTACGGAACACTTTTTGAAAATGTGGCCTTCCGATGGAGCAGAATTGGCGGGTATTGGTAGAAATATAGTGCCACTTTATAAGCATGGATAAATATGGGAGTAGCCCAGACAGCTAGTGGATTGGGACTATCCACACGACGAATGTCGCATATTAACTGGAATCCTACCAGCAACGTTTTTAGCGGTGTTTAAAATGTTGTACCTTACGGATTGGTCAAATTCGATCCAAAGACTGTCTGCAGAAACTTACATAAACTCATGCAGAAAAACTTTCTTGGATGAAATTTTTAAAATAAATACCTATGTTTATCTTAACTCATTATTAACTGAAGATTGTGGAGACAAACGATTAACAAATTTTGAGGAATTTGTTTTCGTATAGTAATTTTATGCGCTGCTCTTAAATGATTTGACGATGTTGTTCTTCTTCTTCTTATTTGGCGCTGTAACCGCCTAAGCGATTTTGGCCGAGTCCAAAACAGCACGCCAGTCATTTCTCTTC
>NW_016157192.1:330613-336640 GCF_001687245.7 Rhagoletis zephyria
GCCAATTAGAACTTTTGCTTTAAAAGAAAAATATACATAGCGCATTTACTCAATACTTGGTCTGGCATCACTGTTTGAGCATTGATGTGCTCAGCTCACTGTTGCCAAGGTCGTGCATTTTGCACTAAATTTAGTGCTTTTGGGAAACCAAAAAGCCAAAATAATTGGAATTCAATGCTTGGTGCGGTATTTAGTGATGCTTTTTTAATTTAAGCACACCGAATGCATTGGTACATATGTATGTATGTATACACTAATATTCTACATTAAGATGGAATTCATTTACTCAATAAAATTTGAGGAACAGGTAAATTAAATATGTTTTGCGTTGTTATAAATGTATTGAAATTAATTAATTAATAAAAACGTGAGGAAATGGATATGTATACACTTTTTACTGATTCAAAAAAATTATTAAACATGATAATAAAAACTTGGCGCTTTTGTTTTGGAAAAATTGGCTTTTTCTGGTGGCCTGATGCCACACTGGCTCAGTTGTCGCAAAAGTACACATACATACACGCATTTTTACTTGAAAATAAGTGTGTAGTGGTTAATATGTATACGATGTCATCTCCGTACATCTCACTTCACCTCGCCTAGCACGCTCGCGTGCGCGCAGTTTGCCCGCGACGTCGACTGCGTGCATCCCTGCTGTGCATCCCTAAACTAGAACATGCTGTTGATTCTATAACATGGGAATCTGTGCTGGATATGGTATCGACAGATGACCAAATTAACTTTCTCCAAGAAAACATCAACGCTCTTTTTCATCGCCATGTGCCACTAGTTACCAGAAAAGTCAAACGTATCAATCGCTCTTGGTTCAATCGAGACTTAAAAAATTAATCGCTGAGAGGAATTCCGCGTACCGAAAGTGGAAATGCTTAAGAAGTGACGTCTTGTACTCTGAATATAAGAAACTTAGGAAGGCAGTCAGGAAAGAAATCAAGGCTCTTAAAATGAGGTACTATGAGAAGAGATTCAACTTAGCTGTAGGGTCAAAGAAAACCTGGAAACAAGTCCGCGAAATTGGTATCAGCACCAAGAAGATTTCAACTTCCGATTGTGTTGATGTAAACGAGCTTAATACCAAATATTTGGACCTCCCCAAAACTAGCGCCTGTCCTGACAGATATGCCACCCGGTCAGATAGTTCCATCCCAAACTTTAGTTTTATGTGCGTAGATGACTGCGACGTTGTTGAGTCAATACTTGCAATTAAATCCAATGCCACTGGCTTTGTGGAATCCACCCGAAATTTCTCAAATGTATTCTCCCTAAGATTTTACCCTATATTATCCACGTTCTTAACAACATTCTTATCACGTCAGCCTTTTCAACCTGTTGGAAAAAGGTCAAAATTATTCCTATTTTAAAACCGAACGGTGATCATAGCCCAATCGCAATTCTGCCGTTTCTGTCCAAGGTGTTGGAGCACTTAATGCATCGTCAGATCAACTCCTTTTTGAAGAAAAATTCGTTCGTGAATGAATGCCAATCTGGCTTCAGATCCAACAGAAGTTGTATCACTGCACTTCTAAAAGTTACTGACGACATCAGGCTCAAGATGGACAAAGATTTTGTAACCTTTCTGACTTTTCTTGACCATTCCAAAGCCTTTGACACTGTTGACCATGACTTATTATGTTTAAAGTTGAAAAATCTGTTTAACTTCTCGCCTTCAGCGTTAAGTATGGTGAAGTCGTATCTTTGTGAGCGTTCGCAGGCAGTTTGTGTTAATAATTCTATGTCCAGTTTTATGTCAGTAGTTAGAGGTGTCCCGCAAGGTTCCGTGCTTGGTTCTCTGTTATTTGTGTTACATATAAATGATCTTCCTGAGGTACTTAATTACTGTGATATTCATGTTTCTGCTGATGGCGTCCAACTGTATCCTAGTTGCCACTTTGATTCAACTAATGCAAGTATATGTAATCTAAATAGTGATCTAAGTGTTGTCAATGTGTGGGCTAATAATAACGGTCTAGTCCTAAACCCTAGTAAATCTCAGTGTATTGTCATTTACAAAAAATATTTCAAGCTTGACGACTTTGGCAAAGTAACTCTAAATAACTCTGCAATTGATTATGTGGACTCTGCAAGGAACCTAGGTGTTATATTTAATAGAACTCTCACATAATCAATTCCATCGGGAAAGTATATGGAATGCTACGGTCTCTTTGGTATATTCAATATTTTACCCCAGAGAGAATTACACTGCTCCTAGCCAAAGCTTACTTGCTCCCTACTCTATTGTATGGCAGTGAATTGTACGCCAGCTGTGACTGTGTTTGCAATAAAAAACTTAATATATTATACAATAATGTTGCTAGATACATACATGGCGTAAAACGTCGAGAGCATATTACAATATACGCGCATAAAATTTACTCAATGCCTCTTGAAAATGTTCTAAAATTGAGATGTCATACTATGTTCCATAAAATTTTGACCACAAACGAACCTTAGTATCTCAGGCATAGACTACATCACACTAAGTCAATCAGAACGTGTCAGCTCTTACACGCTAGATTTAATTCTACAATATCTGAACGCCAATTTTTTGTATTCGCTATTCATCTTTGGATCAGTCTCCCACACAAGTTGAAGAACATCAAAGTTTCATTGCATTTTAAAAACGAGCTTCGGAAACATTTTACCAATTAATCAGTATTAATTTCTGCCTCTTGTATTCTTTTCTTTTGTCCTTTTATCATCGATTGTAAACCTAGCTTAACTCTCGCTTTTAATTTTGATTTGCTCTTACTTATTTTAAATGTACTCGCTTTAGAAATAAGTTTTAGATTTAAAATATTTTGTTATTTTAATGTGTATCCAGTGCTGAAATATAGCCGATGGCTGTTGTGTTGGATATGAAATAATAAATAAAATAAATAAATATTACAGGTGCTAAAGGGCTCAGAGGTCGGGTCTTCGAAAAATTAAAAACCTTATATTTCAAACAATTTTGATATGCATATTTGAATACTTTATATGTAAAAATTTGAGAAAAACCATTTAAAAGGAAGAAATGCCTTTAAAAAAAATATTAAAAAAACCTAACCGATTTTTAAAAAATTGATGTCGTTGTAAACGCAATCAAACCTTCTTTCTTCTGATATGCGTATTTGTATACGTCGTCGTCGATAGGGCGTTTTTGAAAAGTTTTCTGATATAGGGCGTTTCCACTCAGGTGTCGAAATACGACTACTACTTTCTTACTGCGAAGATATGTAGGACAGGCGTATAAAAAATTAATAAACGTGAAGTAAATACATATCGCTACCCTTATGCCAGAAGCATGAACGTGCAAATTTACAAATTTTGAGTTATTGGGTTGACTTGATTAACCTTTGGATGTTCTATTTTATACCAAAAGCCAGAATACCATGCGTACATGGAAAGCATATATTCTTGTTCAATAAATAACAAATATATTTCACAATGTCAATTACATGAATGCAGAGTTAAGTCTCGTAAAAAAACTTCAAACTTGATTTTCCAAAATTTTAATCTTTCACATTCATGTTTCTGGCATGCGGGGAACGATATGTACCTGCCGATTTGTTTTACAAAAATTATTTAAAAAGCAGACGTCTCGGTTCCTCTACAAATAGGTTACTCGTTTCTGCAATTGTTTCACATAGATTCTCTAAAACAAATTTTCGATGTATGCTTAAGACGCAAAAACTTAAAGGTAAATTTTATAAGAAATTAAACTGAAAATTTATTAAAACTAGTAGTATCCCCCGAAATTCAGATCAATGCAGTAAAGAAATACTTACTAAATTTAAGAAATTCAGTTTAAGCATTTAAACGTGATATTCGTAAATATACTTCAGTATTTAGTTGAAGATTTATTTATAGAACTTCGTGAAAGACAACAATTAATATTGTACTGCTAGAGCAGAGCTTCCCAGACTTTTTTTCGTAGACCCCTCTCAAAAATTTACTGGTTTCGGTGGACTCCCTTCTGATACATTTCTAAATATTTCCAAAGCTCGTAAAAAATTAAATGTGAAAATTAGATCTAACAATGTAAATATGCATCGCGGGTGACTTCAAAAACTAAACTCAGAGTGGCCAAAATAAAAGTAAAATATTTTCTTATGTTGTGTTTATAAAAATAATGCGATTACACACATCGTCGCCTCAGAAAATGGATGACGAATGTGCAAAATCAAGGTTTTGGGATTTTGATGCAGATTTACTAAATTGGACATGCTCTTTTGATTTCTGAAATCCATTTTTTTATATCTGCCTTAGTTTTTGAGATATTTCGTGCGCATTTTGTCATATGTTACATAATAAGGGTATTCATCAAACCTTATAAATGCATTGTAAACCGTATAAACTTATAATTGTGTAAACCTTATAAATGAACTGTCAAAATTTATATGGAAACTCGTTTACACATTTCTGATAAACTTATCCAGCGATTTCACTGAATAAACTTGATAAACGGAAGACAATGCAACTCTGTCGCAACTCTAGCTATGTTTTCTTGGGCAATAATTGGGATCCGCATACAAATTTTGCACGCAAATTCAACAACAACGATATGATCCTGATAGAGATCTGGTTCAATTATTATCCCGTCTGTTTGTTTTTTTTTTACCTGATAATTTGGCCGCAAAGTTTGGTAGCCGTGACAAATGAAGTCATACACAAAGAGACATTCTGCCATTGTTTTTTATAACTTGCTTCAAATCAAATAGCCTTTATGTTGTATGTATATTTATTTAAATAGATATTATCTCGTAAATATAATTTTTTCCAATTTAGTGAGGTAGTTTCTATAATTTCTTTCTAGTAGTATAAAGTTAGTGATACTGAGCTTTATAACCAAAGAAAACACGAATATTGTCGCATGTGTAAACGAAAAGACAGTGTGGGTCGTTCATGTAACAGACTGCGTAAACTTATAAGATTATCTGCTTGATAAAGTTATCGGTTTAGATGAATAAAACTAATATTAATGATTGGGTATGCCTTTTGTTGTATGTGCTGAAAATGCGTCACATACGACAAATTCCCATACAAACGAACTTTTTTTTAAATAATAAAACATTTGTCGTATGTGGCACATACAACAAATTCCCATACAAATGTAATCTTTTTTCAATCATAAAACATTTGTCGTATGTGGCACATACAACAAATTCCCATACAAACGAACTTTTTTTAAATTATAAAACATTTGTCGTATGTGGCACATACAACAAATTCCCATACAAACGAACTTTTTTTAAATTATAAAACATTTGTCGTATGTGGCACATACAACAAATTCCCATACAAACGAACTTTTTTTAAATTATAAAACATTTGTCGTATGTATCGCAAAACTTTGAACTTACGACAATTCGATGGCCGTCTACTATAACGACACAATTAACATTGGAAATTAAACTAAGTAACTAATTTTTAAATTTTAAATTTTTAAATTTTAGCTTGCACTGAGTCTCCAATGAAATGAAAGAGATAAAAATGTACAAAAGACTGAATTTAAGTATTGTTTTTTGTTTTTATATAAAGAAAACGTATGTTCGTAACATATTTACAGCATAAGAGATGTACAGATTTTTTTTATTAAATACATGAATATCTTTTTGTTATGTTTTCTTTTAATAAGTAATGATTATTTAATAAATATGTCTGGTTTTTTCATCAAATTATACCATCGTCGTTGAAATAGATACTTTAGTATTGTCGTATGTTCTATGGACAAAACCAAGTGGTGAGTAAACGCAACTTACGACCAATCTATACGGAATGAAAAATCAATTTTCTCATTAACGTTAAGAGATATTAAATGTAAAAATATGGAAAATCAAAACTAATAACACCAACTACGTCTCCTTCAAAAATTACAAAAATCTACCGAACAGTTTCGGATTAATTCGACCTTAAGCTTCAAAGTTAATTTTCTCAAAACCGTGTTTTGTAACATTCGACATCCGTTTTCTGAGAAGACGACATGTAGGTTTTAAAAAATAGAGCTCGTAAATACATCAAAATACTCTC
>NW_016157192.1:336740-340646 GCF_001687245.7 Rhagoletis zephyria
TTCCAACGCAGAGGAGGCCTTCCTCTTCCTCTGTTACCAGCATCGCGGCCCGCGTTGAATATTTTCAGAGCAGGAGCGTTTCTGTCCATCCGAACGACATGTTGTTGTACTGTCATTAAAATTCATTTATCTACCACACTTTTCAAATTTCACTTCAGTTTTATTGGCAATTTCTTTTAAATACGACCAAAAAGCACTCCGCGCCCTTGTTAGAAGATCAGTTTTTATATGCAAATAAATCAAAAAAAGTCGAGAGTCGAAAGTGAAAAGTCGACTTCAGTCGACTTCCATAAATTAAAAGTCGATCACTACAATTCGACTTTCAGGAGTAAAAAGTCGATTTTGGTCGAAAGTCGAAGTCGACTTTGCCATCCCTAGACGCTAATGGTCATGTGACAATAAACGAATGCCTGACCAAGCATAATCGTGAAGTCATGCAGCATGCGATCGAGCTTAAGAGACACAAGCGACTGATGACTGTTTGCTCCGTGGGCAAGTGCATGTAAGAGTTCGCCCGCAAAGTGAAGCAGTAAAAGTGAACACAATTGACGACGTCAATACAATTGCAGCGCCCACTAACTACAAGAGCAGCCAATAATGTAATGATGTTAGCCTCTGACTTTATATTCTCTGTTTTTTGTCCTTATGTTACTACTTTCTCTATTTTATTTCTCTTTATATTTTCATATTTGTACACAACTGGCAGAAATATTTATACCCTATTTCGCATAATATGTATATTATTTTTAATGCTTGTTTTTAAAGTGCGATTACTTTTGTTATTATTTAATGACATCTGATTCACAGCATGATCAGAATTCTGGGTAAACAAAAAATTGGACTCAAACTCTGCCATATCAATGCGCAGAGCTTACCAAGGAAAATTGAAGAATTTAGATATATTTTTGAGCGTTCCGACGTTGATGTAGTTTGCGTTTCAGAAACATGGTTCACCTCATGCCACAGTAATAATTTTGTGGGTGTTAGTGGCTACAAACTTTTCCGGAATGGAATGTCTTGAAGAGCTTACGTTACCTTATAGCAATATAGTCATATCTGGCGATTTAAACTGCGACTTCCTTATGGATAATAGCTTTTCACTTTCTATGCTGAATCTTGGATTATTCACGGTCAATTATTCGATGCCTACTCACATCACGCGCACAAGCAGCACTCTTTTGATATATTTTTTGTCAATATGAAATCAAAAATCCTGCTTTATGATCAGCTCACTGTACCCAACTTTTCTAAACATGTCTTAATTTATCTAACATACGAGTTTACCTTGGATCCCATTACCGACAAAGGCTGCTACTCGTATCGCGATTTCATGCGCATCAACTACGATCAACTAGAATTGGGATGCCCAAATCAGCACATATGTGTCGCGGGCGACTGCACGTGCAAAGCTTTGCACAGCGGGGATGGCAAGCGCGGAAGCAAAAAGTTATCGGAAGGGGAAAACGAAGTCAGCAGAATAGTGGAGATTGGATGGGTAACAGTGATGGAAAATGAGTGTGCATTGTGCCATTTTCGGCCCTTTCGGAAGAAGCCGGCACCTTCAGAACAATCGATTGATTTTCGGCACTATTTTTGCGTAACTCAATGCAACTAATAACTATTTCTTTCGGATCCGCAATTAAAAATATTTTTTTTACATTTAATCGTATGTGCTTAAACTGATAAATGATATAAACATAGAAACGCTAGCAGAAGAATCTCGCTTCCACATTCTGCATATGCGCTTAACATTTTTGCTTAAACAAATTTGTCGAAACTTCATCTCTAAAGCAAATATTAAATATCATTTAATATATACTTTAGATTTAAATAATCATTTTTAGTGATGGGCGAGTCCGAGATGTTTAAATGATCGAGATAGTAGATTCAATTCGCGTAGATTTTTGAGAATTTTTTTCGTCTAATGTGTTGCACTTTTTCTTCCATACTGAAATTTTTGTACATCCAATGCAAAAAAAATATTAAAAATCAGCACGAATTCTTAGCCGCACTTTCACTTTATAATACTAAAATTGAATGGATCATAAAACTGCATCCGGTCAGTTGGTGTCGAACACTCATGCGGTGAGGATGTGATCGCGCTTTTATTGATTTTATTGCCGTCAACAAGCATTTTCGTAAAAAACGCTAGCACAACCTCAACAACAAAGTTATTATTAATGGATAAAAGAGACATATTTTTGGATTCGGTAATAAGTTTTGACATTTTCATAGCATTTCAAGTGCTTACCAAAACTTTACGACACTCACATATTGACAAGATTTGACCATTTATCTTAATATTATGTATTTTTTTTTTTATAAAAATACAGTTTGACTTCAAAAAAAGCTGTACAAATCCAAGGTTCAATCTTTTTGCAACATTAAAAAATTAACACACTTTCGTAAAAATTTCGAGCTTTTTAATTAGATTTCCTAGTGCGCAACACCGCAAACAAAAAAATTCAAAAAATCAATGGTATTTTTTAGACACTTCAAACTTGCACCTTGTTATACTAGAATGAATGGGCTACAAAAATGTTAACCCAAAACATCTACAAATTCTGAACAAAAAATGTGAAAATTTGATGAAACTTTGTTGATTTTTTTCAATCTTTCAAGTTTGGATTTATTTGCAAGGTTTTCGTTTGACAATGAGCTACAATTTTATAAAAAAAATAATTAAAATTATTTAAAAAAATAAAATAAATACCGGGTGACCGTGTATTTTGTCAAAGATGAAGACAATGATGATAAAACATTAATACACTATATAGTTCAGTTCATATTAATGAACATAAAATGAGATCACTATCGATAAAATGGAAATTCTCAAAGGAAATTTTAATTTCAACGCATGGAATTTACATACATTTTTTTACTTTCAACCACCGAATTGCTCAATTACTTCTATTTCTGCAGGTAAATTGAATTTCCAAAGATTTTTTCAAAATAAATAGCGATAAGGGATATTTCACCCGCCGGTGATAAGAAATCGCAATCACCATAACGCACATCACTAATATTACTGTTCACAATCATGTTTACATTCTAAATTACAATTCAGAATTTCGTTTTGTGGCATATATGAAATATAGGTATATCCATTTACTTAAATGTAAACGGATTAAGAATCAAAGTGNATATTGACAAGATTTGACCATTTATCTTAATATTATGTATTTTTTTTTTTATAAAAATACAGTTTGACTTCAAAAAAAGCTGTACAAATCCAAGGTTCAATCTTTTTGCAACATTAAAAAATTAACACACTTTCGTAAAAATTTCGAGCTTTTTAATTAGATTTCCTAGTGCGCAACACCGCAAACAAAAAAATTCAAAAAATCAATGGTATTTTTTAGACACTTCAAACTTGCACCTTGTTATACTAGAATGAATGGGCTACAAAAATGTTAACCCAAAACATCTACAAATTCTGAACAAAAAATGTGAAAATTTGATGAAACTTTGTTGATTTTTTTCAATCTTTCAAGTTTGGATTTATTTGCAAGGTTTTCGTTTGACAATGAGCTACAATTTTATAAAAAAAATAATTAAAATTATTTAAAAAAATAAAATAAATACCGGGTGACCGTGTATTTTGTCAAAGATGAAGACAATGATGATAAAACATTAATACACTATATAGTTCAGTTCATATTAATGAACATAAAATGAGATCACTATCGATAAAATGGAAATTCTCAAAGGAAATTTTAATTTCAACACATGGAATTTACATACATTTTTTTACTTTCAACCACCGAATTGCTCAATTACTTCTATTTCTGCAGGATCACCATTAGGTAAATTGCATTTCCAAAGATTTTTTCAAAATAAATAGCGATGAGGGATATTTCACCCGCCGGTGATAAGAAATCGCAATCACCATAACGCACATCACTA
>NW_016157192.1:344595-345219 GCF_001687245.7 Rhagoletis zephyria
AAGCTGATGCCAGATAAAACTTTGTAGCTTTGCGTGACATTTATAACTTTGCCAGCAAAGCGCCAGACGCAAAAGGTATGCCACAATGAACGCCAAGAAAACAATGTTGTACCGCTTTTTTACTCATCAAAGTTGCTGTGGATTTTAATTATTTTGATTTAAAATTATCAGCAATGTAATTAAGTTTTATGTTTCTGCATGAAAACCCGAATTTGGACGAAACAAAATAAATATTAAACCGGCTGATTGTCAAAGCGCGCAAAAAGATGGGAGTTGACCATCTTTTCGCTTCGCGCTGCCGCTTCAACGATTTATGTGGCATGCTTTGTGCATTTTCATACAATTCATCTTATCTGTCAAAGCGAATCTGTCACGTAAAGCGAAGCAAAAGTTTTATGTGACATCAGCTTAAGAGCACTGCGAGCGCTAGCGTTATTTACATTATCTTCACCATAAACTCATCAAATGTTCGGCTCCCTCATGACTTTGCACGTGGAGTATATGTAAAATGGGTTATGTAGGGCTGCCAGACGTCCCGGTTTTACACTATTTGTCCCAGTGTCCCGGTCCAACCTTAAAATGTCCCGGGTTTCGTTTAAGTGTCCCGGTTTTCGATTTGATTGC
>NW_016157192.1:345244-349436 GCF_001687245.7 Rhagoletis zephyria
TTTTCTAAAGAATCAGATTAAAAAGTTGAAATTTTTATGAAAATTTGTGAAATTTTCATAAATTTTGTATTAAGTTTGTAACTGTGATTCATGTGGTTAAAGCTAGAACAGTTTTTTTTTATAGAAAAATAACAAAAAAAAAATTAGCTCGAGAAACAGTACGAATATTAAAAAAAAAATCAACATGTGGTCATCTGTTTGAGTGACGTACTTAGTTTTTCTCTTCGGAATTAAAATAATATGATTATTTAATTTTTTTTTTTATTCAATGCAATGTAGTATAAAGATAAGGGTATCAAATATAAGAAAAAATTCTGTAGAATTATAACAGAATACATTTTTTGGTGCATAAGGACAAATGGGTACAGAAAATGCCCTTTAAATTTTTTGTCCTTAAAAATCCTTGAAATTTTGCAATATTTATTTTTGAAAAAATTGTTCATACGACCAATTCTACATTGCACTGATTTTTTAAAATAATTTTTTGAATTAATCATATCTTAAAAATTTCAGTCTTTTGAAAAAAATACTGACGTCAGAGTGAAAAAGTTTTGCTATACATATTTGGCTCATAGTTTCGTGAGTATATCGATTCTTTCGTGTGTTCTGAAATTTTTTTGTTGTTAGTTTTGTTAGTTGACATCACTTTCTTTTTTAAACACCTAGGATATGACTGGCCATTACAAAGGACCCTGAAGCTCAAACCTCTACATATTTGGTGATGTGATTTTTGAAATGAACGATACAAAGTTAGCCGGTATACATATTTTAAAATTTTTAGAATCAGTGGTTGAAATTTTCTACTGAAAGGGTTAAGAAAGCTTTAGTTTAAAAGTTTGATACTAAATGCCTTTCACCATAAACGGTGCCAATTTTCTGGGTTATCAAGCCTCTAGCACAGTGATTCCCAAAGTGGTCCAGGTGGACTCCCAGGGGTCCACGGAAGACTCGACGGGGGTCCACGGTGACGTGAAAAAAATTTGGGGGTCCGTGAGTTGTAAATGGGGGTCCACGAAAATGTATCTGGTTTCGATGTAAAGAACCAAAATGATTACCTCTTTATTTAACTTTCATTTTTTTGAGTGGTGCATAGTGCCATCGTACTTCAGGGAACTTACCATCACTTTGTGTTTTCATACGTGGGAAGCCTTAAAGGACCATCTGCAGACTAAAAAGAACCGGATGCTGGTATGACAATGAGTGGGGCGCGGCAATAATTGCGGGCGGCAGAGATTTAAGCACTTGTGTCTTTTCAATGCTACAGGATAGTACGCCACCATTACCTTTATTGAAGAGATTCTATAATGTTGAGTTCCCTGAGACTGAATGCTGGTTTGATTTCATCGCTGAGACCGGACTCACACATTGTCGAATCTTCACTGATGGCTCCAAAACTGCATCTGGGTCGTGATCTGGGGTCTTTTTCGAGGTTAATGGAGATAAGCTTCACTTTTCTGCAGGCGAATATGCTTCGGTCTTCCAGGCTGAGGTAATTGCAGTACTCAAACCCATGGACTACGGGGTGGAATATAGGTGGAGGGAAACGAGTTTACATGACTGCAGTGACAACCAAGCTGCACTTAAGGAATTGACCAGCCCTCTATTTAAGTATTTCCAAACTAGTTCGGCAATGCAAGTCTCGACCAAAGTATGATGGTGAACATAACGAGGTTGTTTTACTCTGCGTGCCATTTCTCTATGGAGTACCTGGTTATGAGACATCTGATCACTTGGCTAGAGTTGGCTCAGACCAGGCGTTCCTCGGTCCGCAACCAGCTCTTTAGCACTCCCACCTTTGGCAATCGAAGGCACCATCAAAAACATAAGTGGAGGGAAAGGAGTTTACATGAATGCAGTGACAACCAAGCTGCACTTAAGGAATTGAGCAGCCCTCTATTTAAGTACTACCAAACTAGTTCGGCAATGCAAGCTCGACCAAAATATGATGGTGAACATAACGAGGTTGTTTTACTCTGGCTGCCAGATCACTATGGAGTACCTGGTTATGAGACATCTGATCATTTGGCTAGAGTTGGCTTAGACCAGGCGTTCCTCGGTCCGCAACCAGCTCTTTAGCACTCCCACCTTTGGCAATCGAAGCCACCATCAAAAACTGGGTGAATACTTCGCTCAGAAACGACTGAGAGGCTTCGAGGGGAAGCAGGAGGGCAAAACTCATGTTGCCTTCAATCTCACAAGGTTTATCTAATTTTTTGATCTCACTGAGCAGATGACACTGCAGACAACTTGTTGGACTGCTGACTGGTCACTTCATGTGGCACAAACACCTGACTGTGATAAGCGTAAATGACAAGTCCATTTGCCCATCTTGTCATGAAGAAGATGAGACGGTGGAACATTTTTTGTGCTTCTTGCTTGCTTGGTTATTTGTAATAGATTTTTTCAAACTCGTTCTTTTCTTATTGTCAGTTTCTGAATTAAAAGTTTGGCGTAAAAAGCTTAGCCGTTTTGATGTCTTAAGTTTTGTGTTTTAAAATTGTGATAAATATTTTTCGCCTCACTTTAAAACTCAGAGCGATACAAATAAAAATTATGCCATTAACACAAATAATAGGGCTGCCAGATATCTCTGTTGCCAAACCGGGACACTTAAAGGGGGAGAGGCCTCTCGCTGCCTTCCCTTTCGTTTCGACAAAAATTACGTACGAAAGGATGTAGTAAAATTTTATTTTGACAAACAAAAACAAAAACACAAAAACATGAGATCATGAGAACATTACAACGTACACCAGCAAAACAAAACAATTTATCACAATTAAAGCACAGAAAATTTTTCATAATGCATGTACCTTTTTTGTTCCTTATGAAAATACAGTTTATACTAAATACATCAGAAAACATAAAAATAAAATGTCAAAGCTTTGTGCAAATCTGGAAAATGCAATAAATTTGCATACAAATTCGCAACTTTCTATTCAGACTTTTTTGTAAAAATTTTGAAAATGAAGTTTTGCATCCCATAAAAATTTAGTTGACTTTGGTATTGTTTTTACTGAGAGTTTCTTCCATACAAACTATGTTCGACATTTTTTTGTATGTGGAAGACACTGTCAGCAAAAAATAAATAATTGCAAAAAATCAACGAAATTATCTAGTAACTTCAGACTTGCACTTTACTAATCGGCTCAAAAGCTACATTTTCAAAATTTTTCTAAAAGATCTGATTAGAAATTGTGATGAGATGAAAGAGTCTCCGATCCAATAATTTTGTACGGCACGCTACTTATAAGTAATCTAGGTTTCACGAAAGAAAAAAAATTAAATACAAGGTAACATTAAAATATCAGTCATTTGTTTCGTTGCTGTGAGCTTGTTTCAAAACTTCTGGCTTTTGCTTAATATAATTGTAAAACTCTGTGCATGTCATTTTAACGTATTTAGGTACATACTTATATTTATCATCAACTATTGCTTGTGCAAAATGTGCTAAATTTAAACAAAAAAATCGCATATGAAAGAGCACCAACCCAACTCGTAATGAATTTAAGTATACAAATTTTAGTATTTAGTATAGAATTATTCAATTGAAATACGCCAATCTTAAAATGAAGCGCTTTGCACTTAACGGATGCTTTTCCATAATTAAGTTAAAAAAAAATATATGTTTAAATTCCATGCTGCCTGTAATGGGATTTGAACCCTGACGCTCTGGAAATTAGCAAATTGTGGCAAGCATCTTCGTGCACTCAGCTACAGCCAGACATGTAAATGTGCATTCAAATGTTCAGTTTGATTCAACACCACATATGCGTGGTATGAAAGTATTGTTTTTAAATACGAACATTTTAAAACGATAATCAAATAAAAAATATTCATGTTTACTATGCGTTATTTCCCCCAGTAAATTCATAAAATTTTTCTTAATAATACAACGAGTTTTATCTCTCAGTGTAGTCATTTTTATGCAAAATTTGTCCCATTACAGGCAGCATGGAATTTAAACATATATTTTTTTTTAACTTAATTATGGAAAAGCATCCGTTAAGTGCAAAGCGCTTCATTTTAAGATTGGCGTATTTCAATTGAATAATTCTATACTAAATACTAAAATTTGTATACTTAAATTTATTACGAGTTGGGTTGGTGCTCTTTCATATGCGATTTTTTTTTTAAATTTAGCACATTTTGCACTGGCAATAGTTGATGATTAATATAAGTATGTACCTAAATA